>NC_082652.1:59362345-59662345 GCF_028023285.1 Balaenoptera ricei
ATATTTTTCTTTTTTCTCTGATTTCATGTCTCCCCTGTTCAATGAATCTAGTCATTTAGAAAATTTATTCATATTAAGAGGACATTTTCTTATTGCTATATTTGGTATGGATATTGAAGTTTATTAAATATTTTTCTAGCTTCTAAATATTATCCTGAAAACTTATTTTTCTTTTCTGAAGTTTGAATGTAAAGAATTATAATAATATATTTCCTAATATTCAGTCTTTCATTTTTCGTAATAAGCCCTAATTGATCTTGCAACACCATTCTAACATTGAATTTACTAATATTTTCTTTATGAAATTTGCATCTCTAGATACAATATTGACATTAGATACATTTTAACTTAGTAAAATGATTTGTGCATTTTATTTTTAATTTTCCAGGCTCTTAAGCAGTGTAAAAGGCAAATAAATTATATGGTCTTCAAAGACGTTAAAAAGAAACTTGCCTCAATATTATCTAGTATTGTCTTTTTACTTTGTTTTCAATTAGTTGATCTAGTCATTTTGTTTTTGATAACTCTTTCTTGAATCAATGTTAATAATTGATATTTTTCTATACAATTCTTAATTGTATCCATATTTTCAAATGTATTACATATAACTGAATATGATCACTTAAATTTTTTCTGTCTTTGCTTCATTGGTAAACTATTAATTTTTTTACTATTCAGTGTTTTATTTTCCCAATTAAAAATATAGTAGCCTCTTTTGTAGTTTTATCTATCTATTCAAAGAACTAGCTCTTGGACTGAGTGTCAAGTCTTCTCTTTGTTCTGGTGAAAAAATCATTAATAATAAAATATTTAATTTGCTTAATTAAATTAATTTGCCTTTAAGTTTATTATTTTATGTTCCCAGGTCTTGTATGATAATGATCAATAGGATGAATTGTCTTTTATTGCACTGATGCATTCTGCCAATACATAGATTTAAAGGTTCTTTCAAACCACAAAATCCTTGCCATTTACCATTTGGTTTTCCATTGAACAAAAACTTATCAGTATCTTGGTGTTCCATTTCTTACCTCCATTATTTTCTCACTGCAGTTTTTACCTTCTTAAAAATTTACTTTCATCATTTATTTTATGAGGAAGAAGAGATAAAACTGTCTTTACACTCTGTAATCCTGTACTGGAGTTTTATATAAACACCACTCCATTTTTTCCTACATTTTATGATTATTTTTTCTTAATCATCTTGTTTCAAACTGAAATTAAAAAGTGATTTTTGATTTCTTATCTACCATTTACAAGATTTTGTTCAAAGTTTTATCCTTTTGATATTAATTTAAATTTTACAGACATTTCCTGTGATTGATGTTTCTTTTTCACCTTATATTTATTTTTATTCTCTTTTTACATTTCAGCTTTTCATAGTGCTCACTGTTTAAATAAATGAATAATGAAGAACAGGCCCATTACTGGCTTTCTTTGTTTGACTTACTCATATTTGGTGTGTTTCTTTTTAATCAGGTTCTTTTAGATATAATTTACACTACATTAAAGGCACACATTTGAAAAGTAGAAACCAAATAGACCAAAATTTCTGGGATGCAGCAAAAGCAGTACTAATAAGGAAATTTATAGTCATAAACGACTACCTTAGGGAAAAAGAAAGGTCTCAAATAAACCACCTAAATTTACACCTCTAGGAACAAGAGAAATAACAAACTAAGCCTCAAGTTAGCAGAAGGAAGGAAACAATAAAGATTAGGGGAAAAATGAATGAAATAGAGACTAGAAAAAGTCAATGAAACTAAGAGGTTTTTTTTTTTTTCATAAGCAAAATTGACAAGACCTTTGGCTAGACTAAGTTTGATGAATTTTGTCAAATGTATATCAACATATAACCACCCCCATTCAAGATACAGAACCTTTCCACATTTCCATCAACCAAAAAAGTTCCAAATATGACTTTCAATCTATTCCCAAGCCCCTCAGCCACCTAAATTCACTACTGGCTCCAGGCAACAACTGATTACTTTCTATGACTGTTTACTAGTTTATTTTGCTGTAGGACATAATATAAATAGAATAATATACTCTTTTGTAACAATTATTTTCACTTATTTTAGTGTTTTTGAGTTCCACCCCTGTTGCTCTATGTATCTGTAATGTGTTACTTTATTGTGGAATAATCTATTGTCTGGATACATGACAATTTGTTTATCCATTCACCTATAAATGGACATTTGTTTTTGTTACCAGGTTTGATATTATGAATAAATTTTCTAAGAAAATTTACAAACAAGTCTTTTGGTTGGACAAATATTTTCATTTGGGGGTAAATATGTAGGAGAAAAATTGCCAACTTATGTGGTAAATGCATGTTTAACTCCATATGAAACTGCCAAACTGTTTTCTAAATTGGTTAATTTTACAATTTCATAAATACAGCAATATATAAAAATTCTAGTTGCTCTGATTTCTCACCAACATTTGTCATGCCAAGCTTTTTTTTTTAAATGTTAGACACTATAATGGTGTCTCATTGCACTTTAATTTGAAATAACAAAATGAGTAATGATATAAAGCACCTTGTCATGATTTCCATATGTCTCATTTGTTAAGTATCCCTCCGATACTTCAGCCCATTTTTTAAAAATTGTTTGTTTGTTTTCTTATTATTGAGTTCTCAATGTACTTATATATCCTGGTTTCAAGTATTTTGACAGATATATGTATTATGAATATTTTTCTACTCTGTGACATGTATTTATATTTATAACAGTGTGTTTTAATGAGCAAATTTTATTTTAATGAATTTCAACTTATCATTTCCTTTTGCTTTTGTTTTCTTCCAGTATTTTTTATATTTAGAGCTATTATCCATTTTGAGTTAATTTTTGTTTATGGTATGTGCTAAGGGTCAATTTTCATATTTTAATATGAGTATTCAGTTTCTTTTTTTAATGAATGTATTATTTTTCTGATTGAATTGCCATAATGCCATAGTTCAAAAACAAATGTACAGAGTTTGGGTCAAATGGAGGAATAGGAAGACCTGGGGTTCACCTCTCCCCACAAGTACATCAAGAATACATCTACAAGTGGAACAATTTGCACACCGCACCTGCTGAACACTAACAGAGGACCTCAGACACTTAAAAGGATAAGAAAAGATGCTTGCATAACTGGATAGGATAAAAGAGACAAAAGGTAGAAAAAGAAAAGAGGAAACGAGATGGGACCCACAACGCTGGGGGGGAACTGAAGGAAAGGAGAGGTTACTGCACCCAGTGAAGCCCCCTCACTGGTGGCAAGATCAACAGGAATAGAAAGGGAGCTCTGGGGACTATCAGAGGAAAGTGCAGCAGCTGGTCTGTGGCAGGCAAGACAGAGTGAGACTTACATAGATGGTATGTGCCACAGCTCTGTGCACCCCAGCCTGAGATGGGTGTCTGCCAGTGATGGCAGGGGCATGGTGCTGAATCATGGGGTTTGGAGAGCAGACCCAAGGGGAGGACTGCTGTTGGCTGTACAGAGACAGCCTGAGGGAATGGGAGTGAGTAGCTCTACAGCCAGGAATGCCCCTGGAGGAAGCACAGACTGCCATGGAAGTGAGGCACGATTGTTGAGTGGAATGTGAAGGGTGGGGCGGCCATTATGACCTCTCTCCCCACACACCAGTCCCTGACTCTGCAGGCACTGGGAGGGACTCCTGCCTGAGAAAGTGTGTGCATGCCCCAGTTGCTGCCTTGTCCCCTTCAGCTTGGATGAATGTGTGCCCTCCATTTGGTCACCGCCTCCTGCCAGCCCCTGCCTCTGTGGGCTCTAGAGGGGGCTCCCACTGGAGGAAGTGTGTACTCCCCAGTCATTGCCACCTTATCCCTCTCCCACCTAACTGAGCAAGCATGGCCTACTCAGTTGCTGCCTTTGTCCCCTCTTACCTGGATGGGGAGCAGATGCCTGAGGATGGCCCACATACAGAGTTGGGGCCAAAACCAAAGCTGAGCCCCAGGGGCTGTGTGACTAAGGACAAAGAACTGAAATCTCTCCATGCAGCTGCACAAGCCACAGATTAAACTCCTGTGATTAGCTTGGGAAATCCAGCACCTGAGGAATATCTGAATGGACAATGATGCTCTCACAATCCAGAAGTGTCTAGCTTAAGCAGCTGTGGACTTTGTGGGCATGTACACATGGGAGTTTGGCCAGGTCAGAGTCTGAGACACCTCCACAGTGCCCACAGTGTGTCCAGAGACCTACCTAGAAGTCTTGGAGGGCCTTCTGGGGAGGTGGGGGTTAGGTGTGGCTCACCATGGGTGCAAGGACACTGATAGTGGAGGCCCCAGAGAATTTTGTTGTTGCTCTTGTTGTCATTGTTGTTCTATTTATTTATTTTATTTAGTTTTATTTTAATTTTTAATATATTTTTTACTTCTCTCTATGTTATTTTGTTTGTTTTGTTATTTTAATCTTTTATTTTTGTATTTTTGTTGTTGTTGTTTGTATTTCTTTGCTTTTTTTTGTTTTTTGTGGGGTTTTTTTTGGCTTTTGGTTTTTGTTTTTGTTAGTTTTGTTTTTATTGTTTGTTTTGGTTCTTGTTTTTTTTGTTTGGTTGTTTCCTTTGTTTTCTTTATTTGTTTGGTTTTGTTTTTATTGTCTGTTTTGGTTTTTGTTTGGTTGTTTTCTTATTTTTTATTTTTTTGGCCACACCATCTGGCTTGCAGGCTTGTGGGGTCTTGGTTCCCTGGCCAGGGGTTGAACCTGAGGGCCCACAGTGGAAGTGCCACATCCTGACCCCTGGACCACCAGGGAATTCCAAGCCTCAGGGAATATTAATTGGCATGATCCCTCCCAGAGGTCCCTAGCTCAGCATTAAGACCCGGCCCCACCCAACAGCCTGCAAGCTCCAGTGCTGGAACACCTCAGGCCAAACAACTAGCAAGACATGAACACAGCCCCACCCATCAGCAGACAGGCTGGCTAAAGTCATACTAAGCACACAGATAAACCAAAACACACTCGTTGACACAGACCTGCCCACCAGAGGGACAAGACCCAGCTCCACCCACCAGAGGGCAGGCACCAGTCCCTCCCACCAGAAAGCCTACACAAGCCCCTGGACCAAACTCACCTACCAGGGAGCAGAAACCAGAAGCAAGAGGAACTACAACACTACAGCCTGCAGAGAGGAGACCATAAACACAATAAGTTAGCCAAAATGAGATAAAAGACAAATATGTGGCAGAAGAAGGAGCAAGGTAAAAACTACAAGAACAACTAAATGAAGAGGATATAGAAAGTCTACCTAAAGAAAAATTCAGAATAATGACAGTAAAGATGATTCAAGATCTCAATAAAAGAATGGAGGCATGGATCAAGAAGATACAAGAAATGTTTAACAGGACCTAGAAGAACTAAAGAACAAACAGTGATGAACAATACAGTAACTGAAATTTAAAAATACACTAGAAGGAATCAATAGCAGAATAACTGAGGCAGAAGAACAGATAAATGAGCTGGAAGATAGAATGGTGGAAATCTCTGTCACAGAAGAGAATAAAGAAAAAAGAATGAAAAGAAATGATGACAGTCTCAGAGACCTATGGAATGACATTAAACACACCAACATTCCCATTATAGGGGTCCCAGAAGAAGAAGAGAAAGAGAAAGAGACAGAGAAAATCTTTGAAGAGATTTTCGTCAAAATCTTCCCTAAAGGAAATAGTCACCCAAGTCCAGGAAAAACAGAGATTCCCATACAGGATATACCCAAGGAGAAACACGCTGAGACACATATTAATCAAACTAACAAAAATTAAACACAAAGAAAAATATTATAAGCAGCAAGTGAAAAGCAACAATTAAAATACAAGGGAACTCACAAAAGGTTATCAGTTGATTTTTCAGCAGAAACCCCACAGGCCAGAAGGGAGTGACATGATATATGCATGATATATTTTAAGTGATGAGAGGGAAAATCTTACAACCATCAATAATCTACACAGGAAGGCTCTCATTCAGATTTGACAAAGAAATAAAAAGATTTACAAACAAGCAAAAGCTAAGAGAAATCAGTACCACCAAACCAGCTTTACAACAAATGCTGAAGCAACCTCTCTAGGCAGGAAGCACAAGAGAAGAGAACAAAAGAAGAAGGGAAGAAAAAAAACCAAAACAGAAAACAATTAAGAAAATGGCAATAGGAACATACATATTGAAAATTAAGTTAAATGCTCCAACAAAAACACACAGCCTGCCTGAATGGATATAAACACAAGACCCATATATATGCTGTCTACAAGAGACCCACTTAAGACCTAGGGACACATACAGACTGAAAGTGAGGAGATGGAAAAAGATGTTCCATGCAAATGGAAACCAAAAGACAGCTGGAGTAGGAATACTCATATCAGACAAAATAGACTTTAAAATAAATACTCTTAAAAGAGACAAGGAAGGACACTACATAATGATCAAGGGATCAATCCAAGAAGAAGATATAACAATTGTAAATATATGTACCCAACGTCCGAGCACCTCAGTATGTAAGACAAATGTTAACAGTAATAAAAGGGGAAATCAACAGCAACATAAGAATAGTGGGGGATTTTAACACCCCATTTACACCAATGGACAGATCATTCAGAGAGAAAATTAATAAGGAAACACAAGCCTTAAATGACACATTAGACCAGATGGACTTAACTAATATTAATAGGATATTACACCCAAAAGCATCAGAATACACTTTCTTCTCAAGTGCACAGTGAACATTCTCCTGGATAGATCATATCTTGTGTCACAAATCAAGCCTTGGTAAATTTAAGGAAATTGAAATCATGTCAAGCATCTTTTCTGACCACAATACTATGAGATTAGAAATCAATTGTAGGGAAAAATCTGTAAAAAACACAAACACATGAAGGCTAAACAATATGTTACTAAATAATAAATGGATCACTGAAGAAATCAAAGAGAAAATCAAAATATATCTAAAGACAAATGAAAACATGATGATCCAAAACCTATGGGATGCAGCAAAAGCAGTTCTAAAAGGAAAGTTTATATAAATACAACCCTACCCCAAGAAAAAAGAAAAATCTCAAATAAAAAACCTATCCTTACACCTAAAGCAATAAAAAAGAAGAACAAACAAAACCCAAAGTTAGTAGAAGGAAAGAAATCATAAAGATCAGAGCAGAAAAAATGAAATAGAGACAAAGAAAACAATAGCAAAGATCAATGCAACTAAAAGCTGGCTCTTTGAAAAGATAAACAAAATTGATAAATCTTTAGCCAGACTTATCAAGAAAAAAAGGGAGAGGGCTCAAATCAATAAAATCAGAAATGAAAAGGAAGTTACAATGGGCACCACAGAAATACAAATGACCATAAGAGATTACTACAAGCAACTATACGCCAATAAAATGGATAACCTAGAAGAAATGAACAAATTCTTGGAAAGATACAACCTACCAAGACTGAACCAGGAAGAAATAGAAAATATGAACAGACTAATCACAAGTACTGAAATTAAAACTAATTAAAAAGCTTCAACAAACAAAAGTCTAAGACCAGATGGCTTCACAGGTGAATTCTATCATATATTTAGAGAAGAGCTAACACCCACCCTTCTCAAACTCTTCTAAAAAATTGCAGAGGAAGGGAGACTCCTAAGTTCATCCTATGAGGCCACCATAACCCTGACACTAAAACCTGACAAAGATATCACTAAAAAAGAAATTTACTGACCAATATCACTGGTGAACAAAGATGCAAAAATCCTCAATAAAATATGAGCAAACCAAATCCAACAACACTTTAAAAGGTTCATACCTTATGATCAAGTAGGATTTATCCCAGGGATGCAAGGATTTTTCAACATATGCAAGTCAATCATATACTGACTTATATATATATCACACAGTACATTGACATATATTGTGTGATAAACCCACATCAACAAATTGAAGAATAAAAACCATACGATCATCTCAATAGATGCAGAAAAAGCTTTTGACAAAATTCAACACCAAGTTATTATAAAAACTCTCCAGAAAGTGGGTCACAGCAAAGTTCATTTTCAGTGGTGAAAAACTGAAAGAATTTCCTCTAAGATCAGGAACAAGACAAGGATGTTCACTGTTACCACTTTTATTGAACATAGATTTGGAAGTTCTAGCCGTGGCAATCAGAGAAGAAAAAGAAATAAAAGGAATCCAAATTGGAAAAGAAGAACTAAAACTGTCACTGTTTGCAGATGGCATGACACTATACATAGAATATCCTAAAGATGCTACCAGAAAAATGCTAGAGCTCATTAATAAATTTGGTAAAGTTGCAGGATACAAAATTGATACACAGAAATATCTTGCATTCCAATACACTAACAACAGAATGTCAGAAAGAGAAATAGAGGAAACAATCCAATTTACCATTGCATCAAAAGAATAAAACACCTAGGAATAAACCTACCTAAGGAGGCAAAAGACCTATACTCAGAAAACTATAAGGTATGATGAAATAAATAAAAGATGACAGAAAAAAGATGGAGAGATATATCATGTTCTTGGATTGGAAGAATCAGTATTGTGAAAATGACTACACTACCCAAGATTCAATTCAATCTCTATCAAGTTACCAATGGCATTTTTCACAGAATTAGAACAAAAATTTTACACTTTGTATGGAAACACAAAAGACTGTAAATAGCCAAAGCAATCTGGAGAAAGAAAAATGAAGCTGGAGGAATCAGGCTCCCTGACTTCAGACTATAATACAAAGCTACAGTCCTCAAAACAGTATCATACTGGCACAAAAACAAAAATATAGACCAATGGAACAGGATAGAAAATTCCGAGATAAACCCATGCACCTACAGTCACCTAATCTATGACAATGGATGCAAAAATATACAATGGAGAAAAGAAAGTCTCTCAATAAGTGGTGCTGGAAAAACTGGGCAGCTACATGTAAAAGAATAAAGTTAGAACACACCTTAACACCATACACAAAAATATACTCAAAATGAATTAAAGACCTAAATGTAAGGCTGGATACTATAAAACTCTGTGAGGAAAACATACACAGAACACTCTTTGACATAAATCGCAGCAAAATGTTTTTCGATCCACTTTCTAGAGTAAAGAAAATAAAAATAAAAATAAAAATAAATGGGACCTAATTAAACTTAAAAGCTTTTGCACAGCTAAGGAAACCATAAACAAAACAATAAACAGCCCTCAGAATGGGAGAAAGTATTTGCCAACCAAGCAACTGACAAGGGATTAATCTCCAAAATATACAAACAGCTCATGCAGCTGAATATCAAAAAAGAAACAATCCACTCAAAAAAGGGGCAGATAATCTAAATAGAAGATTATGTCTTAAAGAAGACATACGGATGGTTTAACAGCACATGAAAAGGTGCTCAACATCACTAAATATTATAGAAATGCAAATCAAAACTATAATGTGGTATCACCTCACAAGTGTCAGAATTGCTATCATCAAAAAATCTACAAACGATAAATGCTGTAGAGGGTGTGTAGAAAAGGGAACCCTCCTACACTGTTGTTGGGAATTTATACTGGTAGAGCCACTCTTGTTATCAGTATGGAGGTTCCTTAAAAAAACAAAAGTAGAGGTACCATTTAATCCAGCAATCCCACTCCTGGACATATATCTGGAGAACACTGTAATTCGAAAAGATACATGCACCACAGTGTTCACTGAAACACTATTTATAATAGCCAGGACATGCAAGGAACCTAAATGTCCATCAACAGAGGAATGGATAAAGAAGATGTGGTACATATATAAAGTGGAATATTAGTTATAAAAAAGAACGAAATAATGCCATTTGCAGCAACATGGATGGACATAGAGAATGTCATACCTAGTGAAGTAAGTCAGACAGAGAAAGACACATATCATATCGATTTTATGTGTAATCTAAAAAAAGCTACAAATGAACTTATCTACAAAACAGAAATAGAGTTACAGAAGTAGAAAATAAACTTATGTTTACCAGTGGTCAGGGGTGGGAAGGGATAAATTTGGAGATTGGGATTGACATATACACAGTACTATATATAAAATACATAACTAATGAGGACCTACTGTATAGCACAGAAAACTCTACTCAAAACTCTGTAATGACATATGTGGGAAAAGAATCTTAAAAAGAGTGGATATATGTATACATATAACAGATTCACTTTGCTGTACACCTGAAAATAACACAACATTGTAAATCAACTATACCACAATAAAAATTTTTTAACAAAAGAAATAAAAAAAAATAAAGTACTTGCATCAATAACTTAAAAAAAAGAAACAAATATATAGGTGTTAATCAATTATTTTGTTCCACTGACTTATATGTGCATTCCTATAGAAATATAATATTTTTAAATTTCTGTAACTTTATACTGTCTTGAACTTTCTGTTATTCTGTATATACTCATTATTTTTTTTTAAAATATAATATAAAATATAATATAATTATACATTTATTACATATTATTTTTCTTAGAGCAATTGTCATTTCTTAAACATCCATTTTGTTCTTATAATTTTATTTCCTCTGTTAAGTTTTCTGTTTCCTCATTGAAAGCATATTTTCCTTTAATGATATGAACTTATTTTATAATAGTTAATTTATAGTGTTTGCTAAATCCAAGTTCTGTATTACTTCAAGGTCGATTTTTATTTACTGACTTTTTTGTATATCTAGTAATTTTTTCTTTGTATAATGGACAATGAAGATATTATGTTGTAAAGTTTTGGATTCTGTTATCCTCCTCTGAAGAATGTTGAATTTGTAGTAGGCAGTATAATTACTCAGTCATTACCTTGTACTACTATAGGCTTGTTTTGATGAATTGTTAGGGCAGCTCTCTGGAAAACATAAAATGTTTCCCTCTAGCTGGATGGTAATCAAACTCCAAACTATGTCTTTCTTGCATATCTTGTAAAGGTTTAATTTTGGACTTTGTTAGAGTGGCTCTGGAGTAAGTCCTAATCTAGGGTGCAGTGCTTGCTTCTTATAGAATTTTCTGGTGTCTCAGCTGGAGGTCTGTGTGCTAATCAGATACTAGAAATTTCTCCCACACTGTTTAAAAATATGATACCCCCTTCCCAGAATCACTAGACCTATAGTATCGCTATTCTGCTCTCAACTTCTATTCTTTGGTCACTCTCTTAGGCATTCTCATTCTGTACATGTTCCTGCCTTCCCTCAACTAAAGACTCACATGAGACCCAAAGAGGCTTCAGGAGATAACCTTACTCAATTCTCCCTTCTCTGCTGCATTGCAGATACCAACTGCTTCAGCTTCTCCTCAAATATATCTGTGCCTCCTCGTCTCAGCATACTACTGTGTTCTGACTGGATTCTAGCTCATTATGCTGTAGTCAATTATCTTTCTCTAAGCAAAGAAAGACCTGGAACAATTTGGGGACTTATTCTTGAGTTTTCTATCTCTCAGGATTTTCAATCTTACTTTTTTTCCTGTTTGTGATTTTGACTTTTCTCCTCTGGTACCCAGTTTTCCAATGTACAAAATGAAAGCTTTAATCCTGATTGATGTCTAAATTCTTTCCCATTTCTAGTCTTCCATGAGTCTGGAATATATGAGTGACTTTGTTTGCAATGTAACTTTTGTTTCCCATGTCTAGCAGTCCCTACAGTGTTTGAAAGAAACATTAAAATATATTTATGATAAACTATACACAAACGTATATAATCAAATTTCATAAATTTAAAAATATGCTGCAATTTCTTGAAATCTGTGTCTAAAACTAATATTGAAGAGTAAGCTACATTAAAGATTTATAAATCATGTCTGTAAGTAATATCCTTCAGCATTTCAGGCAAGTTCAAAAAACATTACAACTAAGAGGTTGAAGAATCTACTTCTCCAATTACTTGAGTACACTTGGAAAGAAATAGAAAAATCTCCTTATAATCATAGCAATTCAGCCTCTTTTACCCAAGAGTATAATTATCAGAGATGTTTTTGCACCTGGATTCACACTTAATATTGGACCACCATGGAAAAAAAACTATCTAAATTATTCAAATTAATGAGGTAACTATGTCAAAAAGCACCTTATAGAGAATTTTTTCATTTCTTATTACACGTCAAAAAACATTTGAAAAAAGTTAGTCTTTCTCAAATAGTATACCTTTTTTATTAAAGTATAAGTAACTTACAGTAATATTTTAGTTTCAGGTGTACAACATAGTGATTCAATATTTTTATATCTTACAAAATGATCACGAGGATAAGCCAAGTTATCATCTGTCACCATACAAAATTATACCATATTATTCACTATATATTGTATGTTGTACATTACATCCCATGACTTATGATTTATTTTATAACTGGAAGTTTGTACCTCTTAAACTCTCTCACTAATCCGCTCATCTCCCCACTCCCCTACCTCTGGCAATTGCAAGATTATTCTCTGTATCTATGAGTCTGTTTCTGTTATGTTATGTTTCCTTCTTTTGTTTTTTAGATTCCACATATAAGTAAAATTTTATGGAATTTGTCTTTCTCTGACTTATTTCACTTAGGATATACCCTCTATGTTCATCCATGTTTTCAGCAATGGCAAGCTTTCACTCTTTTTGTGGCTACTATTCCATTTTATATGCATACCAATTCTTCTTTATCCATTAATCTATTGATGGACACTTAGATTGCTTCCATATTTTGACCATTATTGATAATGTTGCAATGAACATTTGGGTGCATATATCTTTTCAAAGTAGTATTTTTGCTTTCTTCAGAAAAACACCCAGAAATGGAATTGCTGATCATATGGTAGTTCTATTTTAAATTTTTTGAGGATTCTTTATACTGTTTTCCATAGTGGCTACACCAATTTACATTCCCTCTAATAGTACACAAGGGTTTCCTTTTCTCTGCATTGTCACCAACTCTTGTTTTTTGTTGTCTTGTTGATGATAGCCATTCTGTATGGTGTGAGTTGGTATCTCATTGTGGTTTTGACTTGCATTTCCCTGATGATTAATGATGTTGAGCATCTTTTCATGTGTCTGTTGGCCATCTGTATGTCTTCTTTGGAAAAAAAGGTATATGCAGGTGGTCTGCCCATTTTTTGAAATTTGGTTGTCTGTTTCTCAGATGTTGAGTTGTATGATTTATTTGTATATTTTAACTCTTTACAGGATGTATTGCTTGCAAATATTGTCTGGCATTCAGTAGGTGGCCTTTTTGTTTTGTTGGTACTTTTTTTTTTTTTTTTACTTTGATGTGGTCCCATTTGTTTATTTGTGCTTTTGTTGCCCTTACCTGAGGAGACATATCTTAAAAATATATTTCTAAGACTGATATCAAAGAGTTTATCCCCTATGTTTTCTTCTAGGAGTTCTATGGTTTTAGGTCTTACACTTAAGTCTTTAATCCATTTTGAGTTTATTTTTGTATATGGTGTGAGAAAATAATAAAATTTGATTCTTTTGCATGTAGCCACCCAGTTTTCCCCACAACATTTCTTGCAGATGCAGTTTATTCATTGTATATTCTTGCCATTGATAAATTGATAAATTCACCATATATATTTATATATATGTACAGAGAGAGAGAGAGAGATCTGGTCTAATATGTCATTAAAGGCTGATAGCCTATGGGTGTTTTCTTGTATGTAACTTATTTTCACCTTGCTGCTTTTAATATTTTCTCTTTATCTTTGCCATTTTATTTTATTTTATTTTATTTATTTATTTTTTTTAAATTTTTTTAATGCTATTCTTGTCTGCTTACATTCTTTTGATTTATGTATGTATGTATGTATGTATGGCTTTGTTGGGTCTTTGTTTCTGTGCGAGGGCTTTCTCTAGTTGTGGCAAGCGGGGGCCACTCTTCATTGCGGTGCGGGGGCCACTCTTCATCGCGGTGCGCGGGCCTCTCACCATCGCGGCCTCCCCTGCTGCGGAGCACAGGCTCCAGACGCGCAGGCTCAGTAGCTGTGGCTCACAGGCCCAGTTGCTCCGCGGCATGTGGGATCTTCCCAGACCAGGGCCCGAACCCGCGTCCCCTGCATTGGCAGGCAGATTCTCAACCACTGCGCCACCAGGGAAGCCCCTATCTTTGCCATTTTAATTATAATATGTAACATGTCTTGGTGTGGTCCTGTTTGGGTTGTTCTTTTTTGGGATTCTCTGGACCTGGAGGTCTGTTTCCTCTCCCAGGTTAGTTAAGTTTACAACTTTATGTCTTCAAATATGTTTTTTGCCCCTTTTCTCTCTCTTCTTCTGAGAACCCTATACTGTAAATGTTAGTATGCTTGAAATTGTCCCAGAGATCTTTTAAACTTCTCATTTTCTTTTAGTCCTTTTTTTTTTTTTTCCTGTTCAGATTGAGTGATTTCCACTACTCTGTCTTCCAGGTCACTAATCCATTCCTGTATATCATCTAATCTACTGTTTATTTCTTCTAGAGTATTTTTTACATCAGTTATTGTATACTTCACCTCTGCTTAGTTCTACTTTATATTTTCTAACTCCTTGTTAAAATTTCTAATTTCTTACTCTGTTCATTCAGTCTTCTTCCAAGTATTTTCAGCAACTTTATGATCATTACCTTCAACTCATTAACTGCTAGAGTGCTTATATCCACTTCACACAGTTTTTCTTGGGTTTTATCTTTTTTCTTCATTTGGAACATATTTCTCTGTCACTTCACTTTTCTTAATTTTCTTTTTTTTTTATTCTATGTGTTTTGTAGGTTGCTTACTTTTTCTGATCTTGAAGAAGTGGTCGTATGTAGGAAATGTCCTAGGGGACCCAGCAGCACACTCCCCACTAGTCAACAGAGCTATATGCTTTAAGGGTGCCCTCTATGTATCTATGTGGGTCCTTCCAGTGTGGCAGACTGACTACTGTTGGCATGCTGGTAGGCTGTGAGGCTGCTGGTATGGTTGGTTGCCAGGCCTTGCCTCGTGTGGATGTTGCTGGCTACTGGTGGGTGGGACCAAGTCATGCATGGCTGGTTGCATGGAAGGGGAGTCCTGGTCCTGGTGCTTGCCCACAGGTGGCAGGACCAGGTTATGAGGCAACTGGTTATATGCTCCAAGTGGTCCTAAAGCTGGTGTTAGTGTCCTGGTGGGTAGGACCAATTCTTGACACAGCTGGCTACTATGTCTGGGGTAACCTAGATCTGATGACAGCCTGCTTCTTTGTGAGACTGGATCCTGACATGGCTATCTGAGGGGCCAAAGATTTTCTGAAGCTGATGTAGGCCCACTTTTGGGCAAGGCTAGGATCCAGGGCATCCCAAGGTCTTGCTGACCTGCTGGTGAATGGGTCAGGTGTTTACACAGCTGGCTGTGGGGCCCTGCTTGTCCTGGGACTGTTGCTGCCTCATTGGTGGGCAAGGCTGGTACCCTGGGGGTTGATAGACCCTGATCCTGGGGTCTCTAGTTGCATGGCCCTAGGGTTCCCACAATTAATGTCTGCCCAAATGTGGGTAGGGCTAGGACCTAATGGATCCCAGGGAGGGTGCCCACCTAATGGTGGGTGAGGTTAAGTTCCAGGGCTAGTGTCAGTCTGCTGGAAGGCAGGGCTGTATCTGGCAGCTAGTTGCAGGACCCCTGTGGGTACTGGAGCTGGTGCTGGTGCACTGTTGGGCAGGGCCAGGTCCTACATCTGCTGATGGGTGAGACTGTGTCCCAGGGCAGTCAGGGGCTCTGTGGGTCCAAGGCAGATGGCCTGCTTGTGGCTAGAGCTGGGTCCTGACACTAGAGAGAGGATGAAAATGGCACTTACCAGTACCAGTGTCTTTGTGGTGGGTCATGTTCCCCCCAATACTGATGCCAGTGCCAATGTCCCCAGGGTGTGTTTCAATTGCCTCCTGCTTCTCCCAAAGGCTCTCCAAGATCAGCAAGTGGGTCTGACCCAGGCTTCATTCAAATTACTGCTTCTGCCCTCTGTCTCAGATTGTTGATATATTGTGTTTGCCCTTTAAGAGTGGAGTCTCTATTTTCCACAGCCCTCTTGCTGTCCTAAAAGTAAGCCCTGCTGCTGTTCAAAGCCAAACATTCTGGAGGTTTGTCTTCCTGGTATAGGACCCCTGAGCTGGGGAAACCAACTTGGGACCTGGACCCCTTGCTTGTTTGGGTGGACTCTGCAATTGTAATCATCCTCTCATTTGTGGGCCACCTACCTGGGGCTAGGGTTAGGGGTCTTGACAATACCACATCTCCACCTCTCCTCTCTGTCTTGTTGTGGTTACTTCTTTATATCTTAGCTGTAGAAGATTTTTCTGCTAGTCTTCAGGTCTCTTTCATGGACACTTGCTCTGTAAATAGTTACATTTTGGTGTGCCCATGGGGGAGGTGAACTCAGGTCTTCCTACTCTACCATCTTGGTCACTTCCCCCTCAACTTCATTCCTTTTATCAACATTTAACAGCTTTTTCAGTACAGGTCTTTTATCTCCTTACATATATTGATTCATTTTAGATAAAGTTTTAAATGGGATTATTTTCTTAATTTATCTTTCTAATAGTTCATTGCTGGTGTATACAAATGCAACTGATTTCTGTATAAATGTTTTATATTTTTATTTTCTTTATTTATTTTCTTTCTTTCTTTCTTTCTTTCTTTCTTTCTTTCTTTTTTTTTTGGCTGCATTGAGTCTTAGTTACAGCACATGGGATCTTCATTGAGGCATGAGGGATCTTTTGTTGTGGTGCACGGGCTTCTATTTGTGGCGCACAGGGCTCCAGGGTGCATGGGCTATGTAGTTTGCGGCACATGGGCTCTCTTGTTGAGATGTGCAAGCTCAGTATTTGCAGTGTGTGAGTTTAGCTGCCCTGCAGCATGTGGGATCTTAGTTCCCTGACCAGGGATCAAACCCTTGTCCCCTGCATTGGAATGGATTCTTTACCACAGGACCACCAGGGAAGTCCCCCAGTGTATTAATTTTTTATCCTGCAAATTAACAGTTTGTCAGCTCATAATCTTATTGGAATTCCCTTGAACATATCTAGTGGCTGTTCTCCTGCTGCTCTTAAGATCCTCTCTTTATTTTAATTTTTGCTATTTGAATTATATGCCTTGGTGTTTAACTCTTTGGGTTCATCTTGTTTACTACTCTATGTGCTTCGTGTACTGGATATCTGCTTCCTTTCCTAGGTTAGGGGTGTTTTCAGCTATTATTTCTCTTTTTTTTCTATGTAAATTTTTTAACTTTTATTTTATATTGGAGTATAGTTGATCTACAATGTTGTGTTAGTTTCAGGTGTACAGCAAAGTGGTTTAGTTATACATATATCTATTCTTTTTTAGATTATTTTCCCATATAGATTATTACAGAGTATTGAGTAGAGTTCCCTGTGCTATACAGTAGGTTCTTGTTAGCTATCAATTTTATATATAGTCGTGTGTACATGTCAATCTCAATCTCCCAATTTATCCCTCCCCCCACCTTTCTCCTTTGGAACCATATGTTTGTTTTTGAAGTCTGTAAATAACTTCATTTGTATCATTTTTTAGATTCCATATATAAGTGATATCATATGATATTTGTCTTTCTCTGTCTGACTTACTTAGTATGATAATCTCCAGGTCCATCCATGTCACTGGAAATGGCATTATTTCATTCTTTTTAATGGTTGAGTAATATTCCACTGTATATATATACACCACATCTTCTTTATGCATTCATCTGTCTATGGACATTTAGGTTGTTTCCATGGCTTGGCTTGTAAATAGTGCTGCAATAAACATTGAGGTGCATGTATCTTTTCAAAGTATGGTTTTCTCTGGTTATATGACCAGGAGTGAGATTGCTGAATCATATGGTAGCTCTATTTTTCTCTATTTTTAGCTTTTTAAGGAAACTCCATACTGTTCTTGATAGTGGCTGTACCAATTTATAGTTCAACCAACAGTGTACGAAGTTGGTTTTCTCCTTATACTCTCCAGCATTTATTGTTTGTAGTTTTTTGTTTGTTTGTTTGTTTGTTTTTGATGATGGCCATTCTGACTGGGGTGAGGTGATACCTCATTGTAGATTTCATTTTCATTTCTCTAATAATTAGTGATATTGAGCATCTTTTATATGCCTCTTGGTGATCTGGATGTCTTCTTTGGAGAGTATCAACTTAAATCTCCTGTCCATTTTTTTACTAGGTTGTTTGATTTTCGATATTGAGCTGCATGAACAGTTTGTATATTTTGGAGATTAAATCCTCATTGCTTTATTAAAAGTTAAGTTGTTTATTTGAGATTTTTCTTGTTTCCTGAGGTAGGATTGTATCACTATAACCTTTCCTCTTAGAACTGATTTTTCTGCATCCTATAGGTTTTGGATCATTGTGTTTTTGTTTTCATTTGCCTCTAGGTATTTTTTGATTTCCTCAGTGATCCACTGATTATCTAGTAGCATCATGTTTAGCCTCCATGTGTTTGTGTTGTTTACAGTTATTATTTTTATTGTATTTGATTTCTAATCTTATAAAATTTTAGTCAGAAAAGATACTTGATATGATTTCAATTTTCTGAAATTTATCAAGGCTTGTTTTATGTCCCTGCACATGATCTATCCTGGAGAATGTTCCATATGTACTTGAAAAGAATGTGTATACTACTGCTTTTGATTGGAATGCTCTATAAATATAAATTAAGTCTATCTGGTCTAATGTGTCATTTAAGGCCTGTGTTTCCTTATTGATTTTCTGTCTGGATGATCTGTCCATTGATGAAAGTGGGGTGTTAAAGGTCCCTCACTCTTATTGTGTTACCGTCAATTTCTCCTTTTATAGCTGTTAGCATTTGCCTTATATATCGAGGTGCTTCTATGTTGGGTGCATATATATTTACAATTCTTATATCTACTTCTTGGATTGATCCCTTGATCATTATGTAGTGTCCTTCCATGTAACAGTCTTTATTTTAAAGTCTATTTTGTCTGATACGAGTATTGCTACTCCAGCTTTCTTTTGATTTCCATTTGCATGGAATATCTTTTTCCATCCTCTCACTTTCAGTCTGTGTGTGTTCCTAGTTCTGAAGCGGGTCTCTTGTAGACAGCATATATATGGATCTTGTTTTTGTATCCATTCAGCAAGCCTGTGTCTTTTGCTTGGAGCATTTAATCCATACACGTTTAAGGTCATTCTCGATATGTGTGTTCCTATTACCATTTTCTTAATTGCTTTGGGTTTGTTTTTGTAGGTCCTTTTCTTCTCTTGTTTTTCCCACTTAAGGAAGTTCCTTTAGCATTTGTTGTAGAGCTGGTTTGGTGGTGCTGAATTCTTTGAGCTTTTGCTTGTCTGTAAAGCTTTTGATTTCTCCATCAAATCTAAATGAGATCCTTGCCAGGTAGAGTAATCTTGGTTGTAGTTTCTTCCCTTTCATCACTTTAAATATGTCCTGCCACTCCCTTCTGGCTTGCAGAGTTTCTGCTGAGAAATCAGCTGTTAACCTCATGGGAGTTCCCTTGTATGTTATTTGTCATTTTTCCCTTGCTGCTTTCAATAATTTTTCTTTGTCTTTAATTTTTGCCAAGTTGATTACTCTGTATCTCAGCGTGTTTCTCCTTGGGTTTATCCTGTATGGGACTCTCTGCACTTCCTGGACTTGGGTGACTATTTCCTGTCCCATGTTAGGGAAGTTTTCGACTATAATCTCTTCAAATATTTTCTCAGGTCTTTTCTCTCTCTCTTCTTCTTCTGGGACCCCTATAATGTGAATGTTCTTGCATTTAATGTTGTCCCAGAGATCTCTTAGGCTGTCTTCATTTCTTTTCATTCTTTTTTCTTTATTTTGTTCTGCAGCAGTGAATTCCACCATTCTGTCTTCCAGGTCACTTATCCATTCTTCTGCCTCAGTTATTCTGCTATTGATTCCTTCTAGTGTGTTTGTCATTTCAGTTATTGTATTGTTCATCTCTGTTTGTTTGTTCTTTAATTCTTCTAGGTCTTTGTTAAACATTTCTTGCATCTTCTCGATCTTTGCCTCCATTCTTTTTCCGAGATCCTGGATCAT
The DNA here is from genome assembly GCF_028023285.1 of Balaenoptera ricei. Taxonomy (NCBI): domain Eukaryota; kingdom Metazoa; phylum Chordata; class Mammalia; order Artiodactyla; family Balaenopteridae; genus Balaenoptera; species Balaenoptera ricei. Next base: position 59,382,332 of record NC_082652.1, read on the forward strand.
CTTCACTATCATTATTCTGAATTCTTTTTCTGGAAGGTTGCCTATCTCCACTTCATTTAGCTGTTAAATGAAGCTGTTTAATGTTCCTTCATCTGGTACATAGCTCTCTGCCTTTTCATCTTGTCTATCTTTCTGTGAATGTGGTTTTTGTTCCACAGGCTGCAGGATTGTTGTTCTTCTTGCTTCTGTTGTCTGCCCTCTGATTGTTGAGGCTATCTCAGAGGCTTGTTCAAGTTTCCTGATGGGAGGGACTGGTGGTGGGTAGAGCTGGCTGTTGCTCTGGTGGGCAGAGCTCAGTAAAACTTTCTTCAACTTGTCTGTTGATGGGTGGGGTTGGGTCATATCTCTGCTGGTTGTTCGGTCAGAGGTGATCCAACACTGGAGCCTACTTGGGCTCTTTGGTGGAGTTAATGGCAGACTCTGGGAGGGCTCACACCAAGGAGTACTTCCCAGATCTTCTGCTGCTAGTGTCCTTGTCCTTACAGTGAGACACAGCCACCCCCTGCCTCTGCAGGAGACCCTCCAACACTAGCAGGTAGGTCTAGTTCAGTCTCCTATGGGGTCACTGTTCCTTCCCCTGGGTCCCGATGCACACACTACTTTGTGTGTGCCCTAGAAGAGTGGAGTCTCTGTTTCCCCCAGTCCTGTCAAAGTCCTGTAATCAAATCTCACTAGCCTTCAGAGACTGATTCTCTAGGAATTCCTCCTCCAGTTGCTGGACCCCCAGGTTGGGAAGCCTGACGTGGGGCTCAGAACCTTCACTCCAGTGGGTGGACTTCTGTGGTATAAGTGTTCTCCAGTTTGTGAGTCATCCACCTAGCAGTTATGGGCTTTGATTTTATTGTGATTGCACCCCTCCTACCATCTCATTGTGGCTTCTCCTTTGTCTTTGTATGTGGGATATCTTTTTTAGTGAGTTCCAGTGTCTTCCTGTCAATGATTGTTCAGAAGTTAGTTGTGATTCCAGTGCTCTCACAAGAGGAAGTGAGAGCACGTCCTTCTATTCCGCCATCTTGAACTAATCTGTTTCATTGTTAATTCTGTTTTGGGTGTGCTAAATTTGAGATGTCACTTTAACATACAAGGGGAATTCCTGTGTAACATGGACAGAAAGAAATGCCAAATGAAAAAAAAAAAAAAAAAAAAACTTTAATCTTCAGAAAACGAAAAGGATATTCTTCACATCTCAAAAGAATATACTTTAAAATATATTTCCTATAGCATGCAATTGAGGAATGAATATGAGATTTAAAAATAAAAGATTTAGGCTCAAATCTTTGAACAAGTTATATAGTGTCTCTGATCCTCAGTGTCCTTATCTATAAAATGGACTCAAAAATAACTTTCTTAAATAATTCACATGGCCTTCCTGAAGATTTGATGAGTTATAAGTATATCAAAGTACTTTGTAAACTCTAAATCAATGTTGTCTAAAAGTTGCTGACAATAAGAACTCCTTGCTGAAGTTTCATTTTGATTTCGGTTTGTTGTTTATTTGTATGTTTGTTTTTAAAACATAGTATGGTCTTTCCAGAAGTGTACTGAGACAGAAACTACAAGAGTAGAGCTTGTTAATCTGTCTTTCCAAAAACTCAAGGTCCAGGCTTCCCTGGTGGCGCAGTGGTTGAGAATCTGCCTGCTAATGCAAGGGACACGGGTTCAAGCCCTGGTCTGGGAAGATCCCACATGCCGCGGAGCAACTAGGCCCGTGAGCCACAGTTACTGAGCCTGCGCGTCTGGAACCTGTGCTCCGCAACAAGAGAGGCCGCGACAGTGAGAAGCCCACACACCGCAATGAAGAGTGTCCCCCAGTTGCCACAGCTAGAGGAAGCCCTCGCACAGAAACGAAGACCCAACACAACCAAAATAAATAAATAAATAATTAAATTTAAAAAAAAAAACAAAAAAACTCAAGGTCCCCAGTTTCTACTTTAAGATGTTCTATCTTAAGACTTCTTGCTCCAAATCTATCAAATAAGTATTGCATATTTTAAAAATTTTATTCCCTTATATAAACGGCTCTGTGGATTCAAGTCAGTATCAAATATAACTTGATGCACAAAACTTGGCTTTGTTCAAAATTTTCCAATTGTTAGTTCTATTGGTGTAGTGTAAGCCCTGGCAGTTGGCTTTTTCTTTTGTAATGTAAATGCTGAGGCATCCACTTCAATAAACACATTGCCAGCCACACAACTAGATAAAGAGCTAGGCTACCCAACACCACCTCCTCCTTGCTTTAGAGATCTTGTTTGATTTCGATAACTGACATTTTGGGCCACTTTTTTTTTTTTTTTCTCCTCCTGTGCTTTAAATACCTGCTCTTATGTTTTTTGTTTGTTTATTAATTGAATATAGTTGATTTACAGTATAATGTTAGTTTCTAATGTATAGTACAGTAATTCAGTATTTTTACAAATTATATTCCATTAAAAGTTATTACAAGGTAATGACTATAATTCCCTGTGCTATACAACATATCTTTGTTGGTTATCTATTTTATACATAGTAGTTTGTGTCTCTTAATACTACAGGGCTGGTCCAGCCACAACATTTGTTATCCATAGGCTGAGACTGGCACAAAACAATGAAATAACACAACTCTATAACTATTCTAATGCTAAACCTACAGGATAATTTTGAAGAATATCAAGTTTACCTTTAGAATCAACCATTCTCTTGAGCACCCTTCCTTTTTATTTGCCATCTTACACTCACATATAGGAACCACGGTTGTCTTGTCCAAGTTAAAAGATTGGTTTATACTCATTCACCTCAGTTTTTAACAAATTAATGTAGTATGCCTCTTAAACATCTTAGGTAATGTTAAGTAATATGTCAGCATATTCCAAAGTGGACATTTCAAAGAGGTATTATTGAGACCTAAAGAATGAATAGTACAGACAGAAGCATTTACAGCTGGATGGCTCTTTAATGAAAGGCACTATTTCTGTAGAACTTGTTATGTCAATGTGTTTAGAAAGTATCTCTTTTACCTGCAAGGAAGCTAGATCTCAATCAGTTTGCAAGAAGCTATTGAGGGAACGTGACAGCAGCAGAGACCCCAAGTCAGTCTCTGAAGAAGTCAACTGATTTTTCTACTTCTCATCTGACGAGTGAGGGTGATGATTAAGCAAGTGGGAAAGAACTAGTACTGAAGGAAAAAAAGATCCATATTGACCAAATTATGTCTTTGTTTTAACATTGTTGCTTGAAATTTCTCTATTGTCTTTTAGATCCAGATAGTCCTTCCTGAAAAATGTGGATAAATTGAATTGACCAGAGAGTTGTTAAATGACTAAATGAGATCACAATAAAACTAAGTTATCAGGCTTCCCTGGTGGCGCAGTGGTTGGGAGTCTGCCTGCCAATGCAGGGGACACGGGTTCGAGACCTGGTCTGGGAGGATCCCACATGCCATGGAGCGACTGGGCCCATGAGCCACAACTACGGAGCCTGCGCATCTGGATCCTGTGCTCTGCAACAAAAGAGGCCACGATAGTGAGAGGCCCGTGCACCACGATGAAGAGTGGTCCCCGCTTGCCACAACTGGAGAAAGCCCTTGCACAGAAACGAAGACCCAACACAGCCAAAAATAAATAAATGATTAATTAATTTAAAAAAATAAAAGAATTCCTTTAAAAAAAAAAAAACTAAGTTATCCTGGGTTGTACAGAATTATAGAACCTTAAAATATTAGAAGAAAATTGATTTCCCCATGTTAAGAGTAAAGCATAGATTGGAACCTTGATATCCTAACTGCCAGCCTTATCACAATGCAGCTCTGTTTCACACTGCCTGTTTATAATTTTTTCAGTGAACATATTTCTATGATAATTAACATGAACAAATTATGAACATGATTTTTTCTTATTTTATAGCAAATCACTTTCAAGCAAAAATCTGGTCTATAGTTCTTGGAATGTCTAGTTTTTTTTTACTTCAGTAGTGAAAAAGCCAACTAGCATGATATTTGCATTTTCTTTTTTCTTTTACTAAAATTTTTATTATATATACCAATAATAGTGAAATACTTCTCACTAGTTTCTTCCCACAAAATATGTCTTCAGAAAGAAGTTATAATGTTTACAACTTTCTCTCTCTGGACAAACATGACTGTAGCTGTGTCTGGCTTTGGGAGTAACTAAACAAACACTGTTGCCCACATACTTCAAAGAGAGGAACAGATAGAGTAAGAAACGTCTTGATATTAATGTGGTATCTGAAAGTTCTTTATTGAATATAAAATATCTTTTCAGTAAGCATTTCGGGAAATAAATTTCTTTCTCTCTCTCTCACTTCCTCTGCACCTATTCGTACTAAATTGTGCCTTTCCTCCCCAAAATGCATATGCCGAAGTACTAATCCCCAGTACCTCAGAATATGACCATATTTGGAGATAAGACCTTTAGAGAGATGATTAAGGTAAATGAGTTTATATGGTTATATAATTCATTATAACTAATGTCCTTGCAAGAAGAGATGAGGAAGCAGAATGCACACAATGAAGACCAGGTGAGGACACTGGAAGAAGACAGCCATTCACAAGCCAAGGAGAGAGGCCTTAGAAGAAATCAACCCTGAACACACCTTCATCTTGGACTCCTAGCCTCCAAAATTATGAGAAATATAAATATCTCTTGTTTAAGGCAGCCAAGCTGTGATATTTATTACAGCAGTCCTAACAAACTAATATACCAACCATCTTTTTAAATATATTCCTCAGAGTGCAAATCTATGTATTGTCACTGTATAATTCTTTAAGTTGCATTGTTTGTTTCATTTATAATTATTTGAATAAAATTATATGCTAAAATAATGATACTAAGTAATGTTCATCTTTACAAATATTCTAGCCTTAGTATAATTCCCTTTACGGCTTTTGAAACTTAATAAAGTTGAAAATTTTACTTTTGCTCTTAATAACATGTTTTATACTTAGGTGTATGCAAAGCACCCAAGATTTTGCATGTGTATATTAATATGCATGAATGAAGGCAGAGCTGCATAGCATAGCAATAAAGTAGGTTAACCAAATACAATTGTAGTTTCAATTACTCTTCAACAAAACGTTTTTCTAATTTTGGTTTTTAATTAATTTCATCTTTTATTTTTATTTTTTTAAGATAGATTGATTGATTGATTTTTGGCTGTGTTGGGTCTTCATTGCTGCACACGGGCTTTCTCTAGTTGTTCTCTAGTGAGGGGGGCTACTCTTTGTTGCAGTGCGTGGGTTTCTCATTGCAGTGGCTTCTCGTTGCAGAGCATGGGCTCTAAGCACGTGGGCTTCAGTAGTTGTGGCATGCGAGCTCAGTAGTTGTGGCTCATGGGCTCTAGAGCACAGGCTCAGTAGTTGTGGCACATGGGCTTAGTTGCTCCGCAGCATGTTATATGTTCCTGGACCAGGGCTGGAATCCGTGTCCCCAACATTGGCAGGCGGATTCTTAACCACTGCACCACCAGGGAAGTCCCTAATTTTATTTTTTAAAAATAAAGCATTTTTCATACAGTTGGTGTTGTCTACTTGTCCCCTGTACCCCATCTAATCTCCTCATCATTCATGCCATGTCCCCATCATGAATGGTTTGGAATTTTCCTAATTCAAAATACTTTTTCTCTGTTTTCTAGAAACAGTTAAATTAGTAAGAGATATCAATACCTATTTTTAAAACCTTGCAGTTTAAATTACTAAAATGTTTTCTTGGGCTTTTTTGGATTCAAAAAAATTCAATACACATTTTCTGAAAAACCATCACCACACAAAATTGATCACTCTCCCCACTATCCTTCTATGCAATCTGGACATTTTGTTATGGAAGAATTATTACCAGCCCTTTTTTTAGAGAAAGAAATTGATACAGAAATATTTAATAACAAACAATCCTCACACATCAAAACAAGTTAGGGTTAGGGCTACGTTTAGGTAAGAGGTGAAGTCAAAATTCAAACCAGGGAGACTCAATATAAATCTCACGTTTTTTTTAATCCATTAACACAGAGGGATAATGAAAATATTATCTTATGTGAGAGAGAAGTTGACTTAATAAATAAAGCAATTTAATCAATTCACATTTTACCAACACAAAATCAAGAAGTATGGAATTTTACTTACCAGGGACTAAATAGAAATGTCTCCTTTAAGCTAGGGAAAATAGTTCCCAGTGCATAGATAATCAAGTCCATCAGTTTTCTCGTAAGCCGTGATTTACCCTCATAATCCACCTCAGCATGATTTTCCATATAGTCATGACCACTGGATTGGTATTCAAGATGACATCAAGTTGGCATTTCTGTATCAAACTCTCAAACATGAATGTTCAGAGAAGTAGGCAGTAGTTCTTAAAAACTTTTAGTGGAAAACTCACACATATTCAGTTCCAGGTTCTACCATTATTAAATAAAAGTCAATCTGATGCTTGTTAAACATAGCAAGAAAGACTTTACTCAAAACTGTTGCAATACGGGAGAGGGAGAGAAAGAACTCAATTAGGATATGGCAAAGACAACTGGGGATTTATAATCAATCAGAAGAGGGAAGGGTCAGTGGATGGAATATTACTAAAATGAACTTCATTAGGTATCAAGGGTAGACAGATTCTTGGTTAACTGGCTTGACAGAATTTTTGCTAAAGGCAGGTGAAGGACTTAGATATCAAGGGTGGGTTGGGGGATAGGAAACTTGATCATCTATCAAGAGTGGGGGAGGATTCTTGATAAATCAACTTAGCAGGATCCTTTGCTAAAACTGGCCTTGGCAGGTGAAGGATGAGGCCTAGAAAAAGAAGAGGCCTCATAGGAGCCTAATTAAAGTTTGGTCAAGGAGGAAATTTTTGTTACTATTTACTTGTTATATGATCTGTGTTAAAAAAAAAAAAAAAAAAAAAAACTAAAACAAACCTGAGGAGTTAATTCAACCATAATTTCCTAGTATTTTCTGTATTTGCCAGAGGTCTGACTTATTATAAGAACTGGGAGTGAAAGAAGCAAAACACATGGTTCTCTGCCAGCTTAAATCAGGTCAGTGTGATGCCATACACACAGTAGGGACTTTATATTCAAGAGGCCCTAAATTCCATTCCATCTTCAATTGTGTGGTTTTAAATGAGATAAAAATCTGAAATTTATCTTTATCATTCATAGAACTAGAGGAATATTTCTTATAATTTGGGTTGTGCTGCACATTAAATGAGATGATCTCAATTAGAAAATGCATTATATTATTAAATTTTAAATTTCAATCCAATAAATGTTAGAGTTACCTTCCACCATGAACAGATACTGGGGATACAGCAATGCCTATTACAGGAGGTTTCCCCATCAAGAGGGCATATAAAGTTTAGGCAAGTAATTCCAAGGTGGTGGTTGTTAGTACTAGAGGTAATAGAACACTAGCATCACTAGCATCATCACTATTATCTGCAACCTAGGCCAGGGGAGCAATTTGAGGTTGAGAACTCAACCTATTTCACAAAGATCTTTTGTCTTTATGGATTTTCTGCTGAAATTATGTGACCTATGAATGTAACAGAGACTGAAGCAATACTTTCATTGTGCTCTTGCCTTCTCTCCCTGAGCCATGTGGACATTTGAGGTGTAGGCCTGGACATCTACTTGCTTGCTGTGATTTCCCAATTGCTCTCTACATGACTTTGTGCTGGCCATCTAAATAGGTCCCTTGGTAATTCTATGCTCTTAAAAATCTTTTGCTTACATGAACTTCAGCATTTCAGTGGTCATATTTCATGTGTGCTATATGACCTCAATGTTAAATTTCAAATCATCCACAGTAAATTTTCAAGTCAAATTCATCTCTTAGTTGCTTTTGTTTTTATTTTTTTAACTTTTTATTTTATATTGGAGTATAGTTGATTAACAATGTTGTGTTAGTTTCAGGTGTACAACAAAGTGATTTAGTTATACATATACATGTATCTATTCTTTTTCAAATTATTTTCCTATTTAGGTTGTCATATATTATTGAACAGAGTTCCCTCTGCTATACAGTAAGTCCTTGTTGGTTATTCATTTTAAATATAGCAGTGTGTACATGTCAATCCCCCAAACCCTAACTATTCGCATCCCCCCACCAACCCCCCTGGTAACCATAAGTTCATTCTCTAAGTTGGTGAGTGTGTTTCTATTTTGTAAATAAACTTCATTTGTATCATTTCTTTTTAGATTTCACATACAAGTGATATCATATGATATTTCTTTCTCAATATACAGAAATCTGTTGCATTTCTATACTTTAACATTAAAAGGTCAGAAAGAGAAATTCAAGAGACAATCTCATTTACCATTGCATCAAAAAGAATAAAACACCTACCTAAGGAGACAAAAGACCTGCACTCCAAAAACTATGAGATGCTGATGAAATAAATGGAAGATGACACAAACAGATGGAAAGATATACAATGTTCTTGGATTGGAAGAATGACTATTGTCAAAATGACTATATTACCCAAGGAAATCTACAGATTTAGTGCTATTCCTATCAAATTACCAATGGCATTTTTCACAAAATTAGAACAAAAAAATTTAAAATTTGTATGGAGACACAAAAGACCCTGAATAGCCAAAGTAATCTCAAGGAAGAAAAACAGAGCCGGAGGAATCATACCCCCTGACTTCAGACTATACTACAAAGCTATGGTCATCAAAATAATAAGATACTGGCACAAAAATAGACACATAGATCAATGGCACAGGATAGAAAGCCCAGAAATAAACCCACACACCTATGGTCAAGTAATCTATGACAAAGGAGGCAAGACTATACAGTGGTGGAAAGACAGTCCCTTCAAATAGTGGTGCTGGGAAAACTGGACAGCTACATGTAAAAAAATGAATTAGAACATTCTTTAACACCATGCACAAAAATAAGCTCAAAATGGATTAAAGACCTCAATGTAAGACCAGATATTATAAAACTCCTAGAGGAAAACAGAAGCAGAACACTCTCTGACAGAAATCGCAGCAAGATCTTTTTCAATCCATCTCCCAGACTAATGGAAATAAAAACAAAAACAAAAAAAACAAATGGGACCTAATTGAACCCAAATTTTTTTTTCACAGCAAAGGAAATAATAAACAAAACAAAAAGACAACCCACAGAATGGGAGAAAATATTCCCAAATGATGTGACCGAAAAGGGATTAGTCTCCAAAATTTACAAACAGCTCATTCAGCTGAATATCATCAAAACAAACAGTCCAATCTAAAAATGGACAGAAGACTTAAATAGGCATTTCTCTTAGTTGCTTTTAAATGATCTTTCCTTAACCTCAGATGACATCCTGTCAAGGAATACAGAATCACTTTAGTACTAGCTTAATGCTAAAAACTGGAGTATAAATCCAATTTTAAGAAACAAACAGTGAAACACAGTTCACCCCAAAACTAATTTGAAAAAGTTTGGGATATCTATTATATGTATAGCACATTGGACTTCTATAGCTTCTAGTATAGTATGAATTACAGTAGCCCCCCCCCCCTTATCTGCAGTTTCACTCTCCTTGGTTTCAGTTACCCTCAGTCAACCAAAGCCAGAAAATATTAAATGGAAAATTCCAGAAATAAACAGTTTATAAGTTTTAAATTGTGCCCTGTTCTGAGTAATGTGATGAAATCTCACACCATCAAGCTCCATCCTGCCCAGCATTCCCAACTTTTGACATCATCTGTTCCTGACATCCAACCATTGACATTGTCATAGCTCAGTGATCTAGGATCACTCAAAGCATGTGATCCTCCTTCTGACATATCTTCAGAAGGTCAATAATAGCTGTCATTCATCTCACTTCATCTTATCATGTAGGTATTTTATCACATCTTCACAAGAATAAGGGTGAGTATGGTAAAATAAGATCATTCAAATCAGAGAGAGACCACATTCAGATAACTTTTATTACAATTATTGTTAAAATTGTTTTATTTTATTATTAATTATTGTTATTAATCTTGTACTATGCCTAATTTATAAGTTAAACTTTATCATAGGTAGGTATGTATAGGAATAAAACATAGTATATATAGGATTCGGCATCCACTGAGTGTCTTGGAAAGTATTCCCTGGGGAAGGGGGACTACTATACATCAAAATAACAACAACAACAAAAAATTCTTTTATATATTTGGAACAAATTTTTCTACTGCTATTCTTGAACAATTGTGGTTTTCACAATGCTTTCCCATCTAATAATCAATTAAATTTGATTTAAAGAAATATTTATTGAGTTTACTATGTACAACCTAGCTACTAGTGAAAATGTAAAGATCAATAAAACACACATTTTTCATTTATAAGGGCCTTATCTTACAATGGGAGAGTAAATACTTCTTCCCAAATAACCTGTTAAAAGTAATGCTGCAAAGGAGTACTATAGAGCTGTAAAAATGAATAAGGACTATATATGCAGCTGGAGAATGATATCCATGATATATTGTATAGCATGCTTTTGTTCATCTGATACACAGAAAAATGTGAATATATCTACATATATTTATATTAAAAATGAGAAGAATTAACCCAAAACTTAAATGTCATTATGTATGGGAGAGGAGGGAATAGTTGAGTGTAGAAATAGATGGGCTTCTGTTAATATATTTTGTTTTGTAAATTTATTTTTATAAAATATAATATTTCATATAACTATAAATCAAAATTAAATTCAAAAATCAATTTCTTAAAAATAGAAGCAATCAAAAATTCTACTTGAATGAGTTGGTGGCATAATTACACAGAAACCATCACAAAAGATTTTAAAAAGCAGTCATCCAACTATACATTCATGGGGAAATGTACATTAAGAAAAAGAGAACTGCTCCCAACACATGTAAAATTTTTTTTAATTTTCAGAAAAATATCGCTGGTAATAATGTTAGTATTGTTATTTCTTTTTCTAAAAAAATGTTATAAATAGTTTCTATCTTATACATTTTTTCCTTAACAGCTTTATTGAGGTATAATATGCATATAATAAACTGTACACACTTAAAGTGCACAATTTGAAAAATTTTGATACATGAATATACCCGTGGAAACATCATCACAATCAAGAAAATGAACACATCCATTCCCCCCCAAAATTTCCTACAATTCCCTTTTAATCTCACTCACTCACACATGTCCAGACTCCCTACTCCAATCGCAAGCAAACACTGATCTGCTTATTATCACTACAGATAAGTTTGCATTTTCAAACATTTCCGATAAATTAAATCATACATTATATACTCTACATTTTGGGGGTTCCAGGGGGAAATAACTAGCTTCCTTCACTCAGCATAATTATTGTAAGCATATATGTTGTTACATGTATCAATTGTTTATTCATTTTTTATTGTTAAGTAGTATTCTATTCTATGGATACAACACAATTTATTTATCCATTTTCCTGTTGTTGAACATTTAGGTTGAATCCAGTTTTTAGCTACTACAAAAAAAGCTTCTATGAAAATTAATGCACGAGTCTTTGTGCAAATGCATGCTTTCTTTTCTCTTAGGTAAATACCTAGAGGCAGAATGACTGGGTCATTTGGTAGTTGTATATTTAACTTTTTAAGAAACTGACTACTTGTTTCTCAAAGCAGCTATACATTTGATATTCCCACCAGCAGTGTAGGAGATCAGTGTAGGAGGATTCCTCCAAATCACCAACACTTGTCATGTTCAAACTTTTTGATTTTAGCCATTGTAATAAGGTGTGCAGTGGTATCTCATTGTGGTTTTAATTAGCATTTCCCTAATGACTAATCCCCTTAGAAGATCTCTTCAGTGTCTCTGGTGGCTTTTGGCAAGGAGGTCTAAAATATATTTAAGCACTTAGATGTAATGACCAACTCTTTTAACATACCTGTGCACACTCTTAATACAATTAATATGGTTTAAAACAAAAATACAATGGCAGCAGATTTTGGTTGTATTCCATTTACAAGGTTGTTTTGCCAAGTGTGATAATACAGAACACATCCATACAGATTAGTGCTGTAAAAAATGGCTGATCCTCCTGATGGTGGATCCCATAGTTCCCATTTACCTTAGCTGGTGTCTGATGGAAACATTGTAGATGTTATGGGTCTTTTTTCCCTACATCTTTAAGAAGAAATAAAGACTTCCATTTCAACTCCATTTTAGTAAATAAATCTATCCAATGAAAGGATATAGGAAAAATGAAAAAGAAAATAAAAGACAGTAATATAAAATAGGTAATGAAAGAGACTAAAGTGAGAAAGAAGATAATGAAAGACAATAAAAGGAAGAGTAAATTAAAAGTTGTGATGGAAAATGGTGAAAATGGTAAACTAACACACAATTGTAAAGCAATTATAATCCAATAAAGATGTTTTTAAAAATGGTAAATAAAATATGGAAAAGTGACCACAATATAGAAAGGGGAAGTCCAAGAATGTGGGCATGAACCATTTTAAGAATCTAGCAGAGCCAATTGATGAGGATCCCTGGAGGAGAGTGGCCTGGCATAGAGAGAAGAGTGAGGTATGCAATGAAATCTTTTCACATACCATCCGTGTGTACTTGAGTCAATTGCCAAAGCTCCTTGAGTCTCAGGTTTTGCTTCTGAATAGGGATAATGTCTTTCCTGGATGAGTGTTATGAGGATTAAGCAAAATACAACAAGATATGTGGAAGATCTTGGTGTTGAATCTTTATGTTTCTTAATATATGCCAGATGATCTATTAAGGAAACTCGAGAGCTTAGAAAGGAATAAGAGAATCCATTAACAGAAAACTTTAAGTTGAATGGGTTGGTCAAAAGCAGCCATTTATTCATGTCTTATAACATGATCTTACAAACATCATACAGAGCTGGCACGAAAGAACAGACACCATCTCATATACCATGCTTCCTCCCAAATCACTTCTATTAAGTTACAACATCAGAACAAATCAGTTACTGAGTTACACAGTTCTTCAAATATGGATACCTCCCCATTAGGGTGGTTAGATTGACTATTCAGACAAACAGTTAATTTACATGTTTAATACAGGGCAGAATGTGTAACAGAATTCAAGATATTCACACAGATATTGTAATACAATATAAAACAGTACAATTTTCAGAAGATGATGAGATCACTATGCCCCTGCCTGTTTCAATTCCTTTCTAGTTTTTCTTCTTTCTTTTCTTAACAGCAGTTGCAAATAGTTTTACTCAACTTTTCACATCGAAAAACACTTTAAATTTTAAGAACTAAAAACTATTTACAAATTAGTTATTGTAATTTTGTAATTATTTGTTGTTGGTTTCATTGTTCTCCTAAAAAAAAAAAAATCACCCTCCTCCAACAACAATACTTTGCTTGGTACCATCATTAACTTCTAGAAGCTCTGACGGATACTTAGGGTTGACTTCTTACAATGTTTCAGAGCTCCAAAATATATTATATTCGTTGACCCATGATACCAAATATACAAACATTAAAAGGCCATATGACTCCCCCAAACCATATACTGACTACAATTCATTTCACATTGCTTTCACAGAAATACTGAGTGGACCAAGATGCTGTGAGTTGACTTTGTGATGGCATGAAGATGATGATTGGAGAATATTCTTGTTTAATCCCCAAATCATCTTAAAGCACAAGAAGAGAGGTTGATTTCAATCTTTGTATATAGAGTGTAAAACATTTTCTTTACATTAGGCATAATCATAAAAACATGTATAAGTTGTTTTGAAAATGCCTTGTAATAGATTTTACAAACACTGTGGTATCAAACACATTCTCAAAAACTGCTAGAACACTGACACAAAACCTGACTCAAAATGTAAGTTTTTCAGTAGACTTCTTTTCTAACTTGCATATTTAAAATTCAACTGTACCTGAGTTTCGCTCATACTTTTCTAAAAACTCAAATACAGTGACATTACCTCAAGTAAATTCTTTCCAAATAATCCCAAGGTTTAATGGATTTTTAATGAATTTCAGAGCCCTGGCACTGGAAAGTGGTATAAGATACAGGTTTATAAACTGGTCAACAGACAACAGCTCAAGACAAATTAGCCTAGAAAAGACAGTGAAACATACTTGTGCTAATTTGACAGCCTAAATATATTATGTATGAACATATATAAAGTATATTAGGCTTGCCATGTAACTATTTTTTATTAGTTTGTTGGGTTAAGTAACACTTTCTATCCAGCAATGATTACAACTTCACAACTTTTTTGTCTTCCTTTCTTTTCAAATAGTAGTTTAGTCCTATCTGGGGGAGAACAAGCTGAATGAAGACTTGGTTACCCATGCCCTTTCTGTGTTCAAGGGATAACCTTGAATGTACACTTTTATACTATACATATTTCCTATAAGAAAATGGCATTTCTAACTGGATTTCTCACTGAAGTTTATTTCTTTACCCACTAGCTAACTCAGCAACTTCAAAAAAGTATATAGGGCTTTCTTAGGCCACATTGACATTTGTCACAAGCAGTGAATAATTCAAGGCCATGGTTCTTATGTGAGATTATATTTTATTTTTGACTCACATGTAAACTTAGAGAGGGGAAAGCATATTTCGGCTATAGTATTCTCAACTCAGCCCTTTGATAAAATGATTTCTCATTTTGTTGGCTGTTTTTTTTTTTTTTTCCAACAAACCTAACTTACCCTTCTTATGATAAAATTGTGTCAAATAATTACAGACCAAAAAGAAATAATCATATACTTTTATATGCAGGACAACCATTTGCACATGACATAATAAAACAATCTAGAGAACATTTCTTTAATATCTTTGGGTTTAAAGAAAAATTGATTTCCCCAGTTGATTAACAATGGATGAATTTTCATAAGAGAAGACATGCTTTTCATTTCTAAATCCTAACAACCACACTGACTTCCAGCGACATGTTCCAATGAGATCATCACCACAGCCATAACTCGGGAATGCAGAGCAGTATTCCTAAAATGCTTGGCTACTATTATTTATATAACTGGTAACCTGCAGGGGAAATTGAATATCTTATGAAAATTTATCCAACTTCTCTAATAAAGAGTAAATTATCATAATACACATTTACAGTTACTTTCTGCTCTGATAATTCAATCCATTTCTAACAACAACAACAAAAAAGCTTTCATAAGCTTGCAATCATGTATCAGAAAAAAAAAAAAGAAAATTTCTCCTTGCCTAGTAAAAATCATTAAGTTCCAACTCATCACGGCTAGGATGCTAACCATCACAGAGCACATGCCACTTGGCAATTTGCCTCCTGGGATAGTCACAAATCTCCTTCCAGTGTTCTCCACTGGCTCCTTCTGCTGCTGCTCCCAGGACCAACCGCCCAATCACCTCATTTCGGGATCCCCTTTCAGAATCCAAAACCAGAAATTCAACACTTATCTCTTCAAGACCCTCACAGGGAATGTCAAAGACAAACAGTTCATTGAACACTGCGTTGGGGGTGCATTTCTTCACATGAGTCTTCTTTTTGGAGATTCTCTTTTTGGCATGGTACAGGTTCACTTTGACATAGGGATCTGCAATGAGAAACAATACACATTGTATTGACAAAATTTGGCAGGAAAGCCGATCTCAAGATAATGGTGCCTTAGAGATGCTAATAAAATGTGATTATTATGAAAATGAGTCAGAACAAAGTGAAAACATGGATAAAGCTTGGCTTCTCTATTGTCAATAAATTGAAAATAAGTAAGAATGTACAACATAAGAGATAGTGGAGGACGGGAAAGAACTGTAATGGAAGGATGAAGAGATAACATAAAGGGGAAGAAAATAGAATGTTCTAATGACACATTCTGATTACTAATAATTCATTCCAGAGAATGGAATAGAAGGAAAAAATAGTACACAACATCTATCCTTACTGAGTTGTATGACTTTGGATAAATCTCACTAATTCTCTGAGCATGTGCTGCTTTCTCTTTTGAATGGGGGAATGTGCATTTAGAATTCACAATGGCAATGCCTTTTTTGGCTTTAATTTTTTTGTGGTTCTTTAACCACTTGCTGTGTTTGTTTCCTGTTACCCAGTATTGATCTTTCCTGTGTCACCTGTATCCTGTGAATTTTAAGATCATACTACTTTATCACACATTTAATTATATTATTTTGCCCTTTTCTGGTTGCATGAGTTCATTTTAACTTCCTAACCTAAATCTTTAAGACCATGCTTTTAACCTCCATTATCTAATAATAAAACTACAACTAATAATAGCATTGGATGATAATTAATGAAATATATATTTCCAGACCTCATAATCCCCTTTAAGGTAAGTACTATTATATCCAGTTTGTATACAGTTTAAGAAACATACCCAATGTTACTATGCTAAGAAATGGAAGGGTTAGGATTTGAACTCAGATCGTTTTAAACCATAGGTCATGTGCTCTTTCTCATTGTACTATACAGCAAAGTTTTATTTTTTGTTTGTTTGTATTTTTAGTAGAAATTAGTCACAAAACTAAAAGCTAATTCTTAAAGCAGACACCAGACACATAAGGAATTAAAGGAAAGATAATAAAAATAATAGAAATGTAAGGGTAGGCAGGCTCATTTAAAATAGTAAAATTAAGAACTTTTCCTAAAACTTAATTTTATTTCCATCACTGTGTTTTTGGCAATGGCCTCACTTCTGCATTTATTACTGCTTTCTGCTTCAACTCCATTCAGTCCGACATCTATCACATACTAGCTTTGTTTTGGATCTTAGAACTATGCAGTTTTCTTCTTCTTGATAATGGCCTTGGCTCACACTTTTATACCATAAAATGAGAAACAGAAAAACAATCACATAACATGTGATTGTGAATAAAGGGTGAATCTAAATCATAGTCCAATGTTAGTTATTAACTATTTTGCCTAATATATTGCTCATTTCTACACTGAGCCTGCGTTTTTCAAAAGCATTCTTACCTGAAAGTCCAGATACATCAGATTTAGGCAGGTGCCGAGCTTTTAAAACAACCACAGTGAGAGTATTTGTGATGGACTGATAGCAGAGAGAGATCAGTAACTCACCACGTCCTGAAGACTTCTAAACAAAGAGAGATATGATATAAATATGTTTTTATTATTCTTTAGTTTTGAAATTTATACTTATATTAACATTTTTAAAGCACTATAATAGCATTGTTATTTAACTGTAATTTTCCTACTTATTTTACTTTAATATGCTAAAGAATCAAAGAGTAACTAAAAGCTTTTGTGCAGTACCATCACCTTCTAAAACAACTACCTGCCATCTTGTGGTCTTTTTAGGTACTACAGAATGTTAAAATTCCTAATGAGTTAGCCACACCCATTACTAGAAATGTTTTAAAGGGGGATATTTAAAATGTATCTTACACAGAGGTATTTTTAGTTTTTGCTTTTTAATTAACTCTCCACTTTTTGAAGTTATTAATGGTAATGAAAATTATCTAATTATTTGAATGGATCTGTATATGGTAAAATTACTCATGTTAAGTTTGATTTGATTTCAAATTCTTTAGCTCAGACATTATTAGAATTTGAATTCAGAAAACCTGAAATTTAGTCTGACAGCCACCACTCTCTTAGCCCAGAGGACTGATGGAGTTAAAATTCTCTTCCCCCACCCTACCCAGAGTCCTCCTTTAATCCAAGGAATGAATTAAGTATTGGAGAGAATTGATTCAGAATATTTAGTGCTTTGTCTTTGAACAGTATCATAGGGTTTTTCTTTGCATAACACTTAGGTCTTATTTTTACTTTAACATTAGATAAGATGACCAAGAACTCAAAGTACAAGTTCTAACTGAAAGTAACAAAAAGTAAACTTGGTATAACTAAGAATGATGGTTGCCCAGAGCTCCTAAAACTTCAATATATATTTATATAAAAGCTGACATGGGGTAACTGTATGAATAAGCACTCCAAGAAGAATAAGAGTAGGGAACAAATCTTTATTCCCACTGTGCCACTAAACAGGTGACTCAAACTACTTAATATTTCTGGATCTTGACTTTCATTAATTTCAACAGAAAAAGGTGAGGATGTGGTCAAAACAAACTTTATGGTATTCTATAAAATTATGCTTTATAGACACCAGTTATTCTGAAATACAACAATTGGAATCAAATGAGCTCCATATTTAAAGGGAAAATACATTTAAATTTGATTAATTGATGTCTTATCATTTTCTAATAATTCCAGAACTACCAAAGTAGCGTAACTGTAAAGGCAGAGTAACTCACTTCCTGTTATACAACATAAAGGTGAATATTTGTAATTCAATATAATGAGATATCTCTTCCTTAAAAAGCAATTCTATGAAAAGTCACTAGAACTTCAAATACTCAAAATGAACTGACTTAATTTTCAATTTCAATTTGAATTTCAAATTCAATTATGTTGACAATGAAATATATTTTTAACTTTCTTATGAGTAAGAAATATTTGTCTGCATTTTAGTGGCAATCGTAGTCAAAATACTTGTGACAGAAATTAATAAAAATATTTATATAAATGATATTTAAATAAATCCATAAAGGGTTCCTCTTTATTTTATATCATTAAGATACTTTACGCATTTCAGTTGTGGGTTAAAATTTCTTTCATCTACTCTATCCCCCTGCTCCTCATTTGATTATGATTAATAATAGTTAAACATCGTAAAGATGATATGTATAAGACATCATTTTAATAAAAATTCCCTAGATACAAAAAAGCTACAAAAAGATTGTTTA
The DNA here is from genome assembly GCF_028023285.1 of Balaenoptera ricei. NCBI lineage: Eukaryota > Metazoa > Chordata > Mammalia > Artiodactyla > Balaenopteridae > Balaenoptera > Balaenoptera ricei. The sequence goes on from NC_082652.1 coordinate 59,401,020, forward strand.
TAAATATGTTAAGCACTAAAAATGAATTACCCTAACATTTCTCTTGATAATCTCTCTGTTCATTAACTTTTTTCCATCAGTTAATTCAATTCCTGTGAGAGGAATAAGGACTTCTCCAATTATATCATCTCTTGAAAACCTGTCAAAACTCAAGATTGTGAAGTGCAAGGCCAACTCTTGGATCTGGGTGTAGGGTATTCCATAGAATGTAAAGGTCTCATCAAAAGCTGGGTCCAAGGTCTTTCTCAGAACTCTGGTTTTCACTTTATGCTTCTTCTCTGGGAGAATCATCATTTTGATGTATGGATCAGAGGTCATCGACAGCTCATCCATGGCTGGCAAGCCACGGGCTTCTTTAATATTTACCACAAATGCTTTCTTCTCAAAGTTATACTCTAAGGAGAAGAAGAGGGTTCCCAGCTTCTCTTGTTTCTCATCTGAAGTAAGAGAAGTGCTGGACTTTAAGCTATCAGGGGAAACTGCCTCTTTTTCCCCTTCTGAAAAGAGCTTTGGGGTCACATTCTCCACGTCAGAAGGACTGCCAGCTTTGAGGTTTGTTTTGGGAAAATTGCCATTTAGATCTCTCTTCTCAAGGTCAAGACGCAAAGAATTATTTGGCCCAGCTGGTTTATTCTTTACTTCATTTTTCTCATCTGCTCCAAATTTCTTTTTGCTGTTTAGGTTTTCAGGGTAAATATCAACTCCCTTTAGCACATGCACAAACTTATATGGAGGAGTCTTGTTAGATTTGGATGATTTTCTCTGACAGCAGATCCATGCAAACAGAGAGACTGTGAAGACCAGGCCAAATGCACTGAAGATCCCCACCACTGTGGGAATTTCATCTGAAAAATCAAATGACCAATAACATGCATTAATTGGGCAGAGTTGTAGACACCCTATTTGAAAAGCATCCTAAAGCTGGCAGTTGCTGTAGGTTGTACAAATTGAATTGCTTTCCAACTGTTCTGGGTGAATTATGTACCTATTTCATGTCACTTTCAGGAATAAACACATATATAACACATAAATAATAAATGCAGTAAGATAGAAAATCCTTCATTGTAGTAAGTTTTCACAAATAAAATGAAAAGATGAAACTGGGCCTGGGTCAGGGATGGGAGAATGCTAAATGACCCTGACCTACCTTCGTTTTCTCAGATAACATGAGTCAACTACAGCATAATGAGTCAGTACTAATTTCATTATGTTTTCATTGACATTTTGAGGGTTTCCAGAAGTACCAATTCTTACTATGTAGCTCTAAGTGCATATTCTTCAAATACTGACAGAAATTATGGAAAATTATCTGCAATTGTCACAAAGTCATTAATAATTTCCATCCAAATTACAGAACAGTGGTAAAAGAAATGTACACACATTAGGGAAAAAAGAACAAAAATATATGAACAGTTTATTAATAATATACAACTTATAAGACTACAAACTCATATGCTGACCCAAAATTCTTCAAACACTGAATTATCCAAAATACAAATTAATTACCTAAATAGGATAAAACCCAAACAATGGTTATAAATGAATTATCATTCTTTAACATGTAATGAGAAGAGTGCGTAGAGATAATTTAGAGTTCAATTTTATCCATAACTGATTTTTTTCCTATCACATTTCCACATGGTAAATGGCAATCAAATTGAAACCGGCATTTGTTCCTTGAATGAGGGCACGTTAAATTATTGACATTAGGTAACACTGATTATGCATGAAGCTCACCCTGTTCCATATGTAAGTATATTCTCCAACCAATAATAAGTAACACTGTGTAAGTAAAAGCAGTATTACTATATCTGGACACATTGCATCAGTTGAGTCAATGTTTAATATAATCAAAACTAATATAATTAATGTAATAATATCTGCCTTTAGCTCCATTCCAGTCTATTTTTTAATCCCAAATAGTGAATAATAAAGTTAACAGTTCCAGTCAGGAAAGGGTTAAGGCTTGTTTAACTAACCCTGAAAGAACAATCTTTTGTTTCTCCCCTCCCCAATCCCCCAAACTTCTGCCTATCTACTTCATAATCACAAAACTGAACTCAAATAATATAAGATTAAGAAATGACAAGAGCAAAAATGCCTAAGAACATAAAAAAGCAAATACAACAATAAAAAATTCTGTAGTTTGATTATATCAAAGAACTGAATTGTGCAGAGGTGAACTTTGAATTTCCCAGATAGAAAAAACAGGGAATGCTACAGAAGAAGAATGAGGTGAGAGCTAAAGATCATCAGCTAAACTTAGTACCAGCTTTTCAATTTTTCCTTCTATTTAAGTCTTTGTGGGGAGAAAAAAAAAAAAAACAAAACACTCCTGGACTACCTAACAATCCAAGGCCAGGGAGCAAAAGCAAAGTCATGAACTATTCTTGATTCTTTAGTCAATGCAGGAAGAATAATTTTTTAAAAAGGAATAGAAAATAATTTTTTTCCTAAATAAACAATGCCAACAATAGAACATATTTTTAACTAACATAGCCTCTGAAAATTCCTCAGTATTCAAATATTTTTCTGATTTTCAAATCAGAAATTGGGAATACATATCATATCACAACAATATAAACTCAATCACTCAAATGGACAGCTGTGAAATTCATTTCTGAATATAATATCACAAATTTTCTGTATTTAATATTTATGTCAAATGGCAAAATATTCAATATAATATAGAAGGGCTCATCTACTCCCTGTGTATTCTCTACTGTTAAGCTCCTAAGCTTATGAGAGCAAAGATCTCAGTCATTTCACTCAGTTTCATAACAAACTTCTACAAATTCCCTGATATTTCTGAATACATGTAAAGTAAAACTCAAATCTCTTGCCTTTGGAATATAATGGGACCTAAAAATACTACTTTTCTATTTGAAGAAGTACATCTGATTTTTTTTTCCTTTTCTTTTTTTTACTGAAAAAGGGGAGAGCAATGGTGCTAAAAATCTGGTATAGGAAAAGGGAAATTGAACAGGAAAATATAAGTCCTAAGTATAGTTTCCAGTAGCTTTTAGCTAACTGACTTGCAACATTTCCCTTATCTCTCTGGGCTCCAGTTACCTCACCTGTGAAATGGAATGGCTCAGCTAGTTAATTTTGAATATCCCTTTAACCCTAGTATCATAGGATTCTGTGTCTTTCGCTAGCAACATATTTCAAGGATACAAGAAAAACATAGCAGAGAAAAAAATACCTTATGGTACACTCTGCAATAAAATATACAGCCTAAATGCCCAATGTTCAACTTATTTTATACCAAGATCAAACCCTTATGTAATCACAGAAACATCTGGCTTCCCCCAATAAGTTAAATACAGGTTTACGTACAAATAAAAATCACCTGCAGAATTAATGAAACCAACAAGCAAACAGACCTCTCTACTTAGAGCGCGCTGCAATTTACAGGGCTACCTGAATGATTAGGAACTTCTTGGATGTAAAATCGCCCTGGCAGAAAGCAATTTTAAGGAGAAAGATATCAAGGAAGGGAGAAACCACAGAGATAAGCCACTATTGCCCTTTAACAGTTCTCATTTTCCTACCTGGGAAATTTATGCTCAACATCCCGCGAACACACACACGCACACGCACACACACACACACACACACACACATACACACACACACACACACACACACACACACATACCTCGCCCCAGAGTATTTAAGGAACAACCGCAGTTATAAGCGGAGTAACTTGCTTACCAAATTCTTCCCGGCTGGTAGCGATCGGAGCCATTTTTTGCTGCGTATTCTGTCCGAGGTGCTGAACGGAAACTCCCTAGCTTGGTTTACTTGCCTGGATGTGAAGCGACAGGGCTTTTCCTAATGCTGAAAACAACGGCGCAAAGCACAGGGGACCTAAGCCTGGAATAGGGAGGAGGCAAAGAGGGAGGTCCACTCGCCCTCGCACAGTGATTTGCCACCCCTCTTCCTGTTTTGGCTCTTCAGAGACGCTTGTTTCCGAGACTCTAGAGGTGGCTGAAACCCGAATTGACGCAATCCTGACGCTACAGGGTTGAAATCAGCACCTCCTTCCTCCAAGCCTCTCCTCTACCCTTCATTCTTTCTTCTTCCCTTCCCTCCTGAGAATTCAACACACATTCATCAATTATTTTAACTGTTGGACTACGTTTGCTATTCTGTGAGGGCTCAGAGGTACATAGAGATGTCTTGAAACTCATCAATGTCAGTTCCTGATATAAAATCTGATCATCTAGATCAGTAAAAATGTGTCTATGTTATCAGAATAATATAATTTACAGAGGCGATTTGAGGAAAGAGTAAAAAGAGAGAAATTTCTGCATCAGTGATCCACTGTAAAATGCAAATCTATATTTTCTTGCTATTTAAATTTTTGTTTGATATATTATACTTATATTAGAAAAAAACTGCACATTGATCCATTTGAAATAAGATAACAGTTTTCCCATTATTATCACTTATTTTCTAATAAATTATTACTCTAAACATGTTGTTGATTCTGTTGCTCAATCTGTCTCTTAGCTCTCTTCCTTTAATATCTGACATTGGACCACTTAAAGTACTTAGGGACAGATGGGAATAATCTCTTGTGTATTCCAACTCACAGTTTTGACTTTTACATATAATGAGATTGTTTTTGGAATGTCATTTCTGGATAAAAGTCTAATATGTTTGTGCAAAATAGTTACAAGAATCATACCAAAATCTAAAATGACATTGATAATTATTGGTTATTTTCAAAGGAAAACATATTTTTTCTGAACTGATGATATTCCCAGGGTTGAGGAAGTCGGAAAATACGGTGTCAGATTCTGATTAATTTTAGTCTGAAGACTGTGACTTTTTAAAACAAGCATTAGCAATTTTCCAGAGAAGAGAAATGAGGCTGTAACTTCAACTTTCAATTAGTGGTCCACAAAGAATTCCTCTTCTCTGGATCTCAGTGAGCAAATGACATTCAGTGTGTGCTGGGATGGGGGAAGAATGGGTATGGGGTGAGTCCATAAAGCTACTGTACAAGTGACAGTTTCCTGCATACTGGCAAGCAGCTGCTCTGAACGTCAGGACTGTGTCTGGGGAGAAATTGGCTTCAGTCTTTTACATCATGGAAAATTTTATAAACCTAAGTCCCTCTTCTTTCCTTTTCTACTCACTCCCACATACTTGGCATTTTAACATTCTTCTAACAGATTTTTTCTTTAGCTTATATCTTCCTGCTATGAAAACATACAAACTAAATTACTGTATTCAAATTTTTCATTGGCAAAATCTGTGTTTTCTGTCCTCATCTTTCCATTTAATTCAGATTACTTGCTTTCTTGATTTTGCATGCACTGGTGAGATTGTCCCTATGAATAAATATCCATTAGACAGATGAAAGAGAGAGTGGCATTTTTTTGTGATATGTATCACAGGTAAACAAAACATATGGTGTGAGGTTTACTAAAATATGTTTTCTAGCTAAGTTATTGCTACATAAGGTTATACTCACTTGTAAACATAAGTACCTTATATATGTGTCCTATATAAATTAATATCTCATTAATTTTACCTCAGGTGGTAAAATGCTATCATCCAAAACCTGTCTAGATTGTTTAAACTCTGTTTCTACAGAACGCCACCTTACCCTGGGCTGTCTCATTTCTGAGGACACATTGTGATAAAATTACCTCTTGTCCAGAGCTAATGCTATTATGGATGTAGTAACCCTTTCATTATTTGCTTTAAAAGCAAACTGAAAATAAATATTATTAATTAAAATGTCAGATGTTTCCCTCATTTTCATATGATGAATAGCATATTATTCATTATCTAATCTCTTTAGACAAACTTCCAGCAGCACCAGATGAGGAGTGGGAAGCTGACGCAACGTAGAGGAAAAACCTGTAAGTTTCTTGTGAATTGAGATTAACACCCTACCACTGTATTACATTCTCTTTAGATCCAGCAAACAAGTAATCAATTCGCTGACGTAAACAATACCACTCTTGCAGCATTGATTTGGGAGGAGGGGTAGTTGCTAGGTAACCACCTTATTGCCACCCAAAACACACAGTCTCAAGCAAGTTCCTGCCCTGGGAAACAAACGCATCTGTACAAGTGGCATTGTTTACTTCAAAGTGATTCTTTGACTGTTGAAGTGCTTCAGCGTTTACCGTATTTTATTTCTGATTGCAAATATGTATAGATATTTTGAGAAACAATGAGAACACTTGAATTCAATCTGGCCTTAAGAAAGCCAGTTGATTTTAAAGATTATAGTTAAATAATTACATGATCGTTTTTATTCATTTTACTTATTTTTCTGATTTCTATTTAATATATAGTATAATTTGTAAACTTTATTTTTATGGTTTATTAATTATATAATTTAGTCTATATTTTCTCTATTTCTTTCCTTAAAAATATTATTGGTGGATGTGTTTAGAACTTCCTGCTAAGCAAAATCAAATTTCAAAAAGTTTTGAAAATGTTTCAATGATCTTCAGTATTCAGTAATCTTTAGTAATACCCAGATCAGTAATACAAAGGCATTTTACTGGTCTGAAGGTAGAGTAGAATGAAGTATATGATAATGGATAATGGATAATTGTTTTAATATTCCATATCATTCTATTAAGAATGCTAGCTCTAATGTTAAAGGAATAGGTTTGTATTACAAGCATACCCAAGTCAAAATTCTACAAGACAATTCCTTTCTCAATTGGTAATACAGAAATCCCTTCACATGCACAAGTTCTATATTTGTTTTTCTTCAAACTATTCAGCACTTACTATGTGCCAAGCTAAATTGGGCTCTGATGGCTCATGAGTGAAAAACTCATTAGCTTAAACCAAAAAAAAAAAGCCAATAAACTTTCTTCCTTTCTTCTTTTCCTCTTTCAACACATCCTGATGAAATATGTAATACCTCCTAGTTTTTACCTAAGTAGGGGATTTATGCTGATCAAGATGATAAAAATGATCCTTGATGTCATGGAGCTTACAGACCATAGAGAAAATAGCCAGCCCTTCCTTTAGAACTGGGCAGAAACTTTTCAGATCATAATTGTAATCATATATCTTTTATTTGGTACATTCTACCAAACTTGGTCAGCACTATTCCACCGCCATCACTCTCTATCCCATTCAGTCTGTCTTTATTGATCTTGTTCTTCATAACTGTAGATTCATTATGATACACTCAGATTGTATTCTTCCTTCTCCTATGAACTGTCCACATCTTTTCTCCCATTTAAGAGAGTTTCATTTATACTATGAAGTTTCTGACTTATCAGCACTCATGGATCTATTCTGATTTAAATTTTTATAACACTATCTCTAGTGAAATCCTTTAATTCAGCTTGACATATCCTTGGTTACATGCCAAGAATTCCCAAAAAGGTAAACCAGAGGCCTCCTCTTATTCTCCCCCCAAATATTCCACAAGTTTCACATTTGTTCATGATCTTGGCACCAATTTTTTCATATCTCTTGGTTTCATTTTATTTTTACCTTCCAGGCCTGTTTTTAGGTTGTGATCTTTGAAGCATCTTCTACAGTTGTTGAATATTGGTTCTTCAACAAGAATTTGACCTGGAGCCATTCTAGAAGTTTGTCCTGTTTCCATTTACTTGAAGGTATTTCTTGCTAGCTCCTCACAACACATCCATCTTCCCTATTCCAATCCTAAGTGAGACTTCTCTTAGCCTTCTTTCAACAATAAACATATATATTACCTTAAAAAGCAGCAGTAACACTCATCTGACATCTTAATAGATATGAGAGAAGTCTGAAGACAATTGAATAACTCTAAAATGATAAAAGAGAACAACAGTCAATCTAGAAATTTATCCTAGCAAAAATCAAGATGAAAGAAAGAAATTTCTAGAAAAGCAGAAGACGAGAGTATTTATTGCCAGCAAATGTTAACTAAGCGAAGGAAAATGATCACAGACCAAAATACTGAAATGCAGAGTAAAACAAAGAACACAGAAAGGGTTAATATGTGTCTAAGTATAAATGAATATTAACTGTTTAAAAGAATAAAAATGTATTGTGATATATAAAATATATGTAGAATTGCAATGTATGGCTAACAATGCTTCAAAGACTAAGAGAGAATAAGTTGAGTTCTAACATTCTAAATCTTGGAAATGGTAATAGTAATAATTTATATTTAACTTTTAATCTCAAGGGTAACTCCAAATGAGTATCAGGGGAAAAAATGTACGTAAGAAGTTAGTAAGTGCCAAAGAGCTAATAAAAAGTAAAAGAAAGAAAAAGGTAGAAAAAAGAAAGAAACAGGTGGCCCAATAGAATACAAATGAAAATTTGGAGGATAATAACACAAACATTAACTGAAATGGACTAAATATTCCTATTAAAAGATGGGGGGTTGAATTGTCAGACTGGAGAAAAAGATAGAAACCCAACGCATCACTCTATGATGCTTATAAGAGACAATTTTTAAAAAGACAGAAAGCATAAAAGTAAAAGGATAGAAAATATATGTCCTGTACACTAACTGAGAGAAAGTGGTATGTATTCATTTTTCTACTTATCTACTTGGGATAAGTAGATTTTTAAGTCAGACAAAAAGGTGTTTGGAAGATAATATTGGATATTTTATAATGGTAAATTTATAACTATACCAGGAAGATATAAAATGTCTAAATTTCTATATGCTCATTAATACAGCTTCAAAATCTATAAAGCTTAGGTTGGTAGAATAATATGAGAAATAGACAAATCCACATCATAGAGGAAATTTTTTCAAAACTTTTTCATAACTGATAGCAGCAGACAAAAATCAGTACAGATACACTGTACCTAAACAAATTAATGAATTTGAGCTAATTAAAAATACCTAGTAATTTTTACAAGTAAATATGGAATATTTAGTAAAATTGATCATGAGGTAACCATTAAATGTTTCAAAATACCTCAGAAGACTGAAATAATTCAGTTTGTTCACAGAGATATTAAGCAGGAAATAGTACAGTAAGCTATCTAGGAAACCCCTTATTGTTTGAAAACTAAGCATGAAACATGTAAATAACCCATGGCTAACAAAGAAATCTCAGTAGAAATTAGGGGAAACGTTTCAAATGAATGATAATTACAATATATATTAAATTCTGTGGAATACAGCTTAAAAAATGCTGAGAGAGTATGTGGTCTTAAATGCACATACTAGAATAGAAAAGATTCTGAAAAACAATTATTTACCGGGGAAAATAGAAAAAAAAAGCAATTCTATGCAAGAAATGTTGAGAAGGAAAAATGACAGAAAATAAATTAAAACAATTTTTAAAATACTACATAAAGAGAGCTAAAAAATCTAAAATAATTTATTTGAGAAAATTAATCTTATTGATAATTCCTGGCAATATTGACAAGAAAGAAAAGAGGGAAAAATAAAAGTTACAAATGAAACAACAGAGCAAAAAAGACAAGCCATAGAGCAGGACTTAGAGAATATATTTGCAATGAATATTTCTGACATAGGTATTATATACAGAAATATGTAAAGAAAAATCAATTTTAAAAGACAAACATTCCAATTAAAAATGGAAAAAAGCCCTATCACAGGCACTTCACTAAGAAAGATACATCTTAATGGCTAATGATCAATGAAAAGAGCTTTGCAGCAGCAGTCAGTCATCAGAAAAATACAAATTAAAACCTCCCACAAGAGATAGTACTACACACCCACCAAAAGGCCTAAAAGTGTAGGGGAAGATGATACAGAGTGTTGATAAGAATGTGGGGTAATATGAAATCTTATTCACAGATTTTTTGGCTTTTATATTGTTACAAATATTTTGAAAACTGTTTGACAATATTTACTAAAGCAGAACATAGACATGTGCTATGGCCCTGTAATTCCACCTGTGGTTAAATTCTAAACTGAAATTACTACACCCAAGTACAAAAATGTTCATAGCAGCATTATTTGCAGTAGCCAAAAATTGGAAACATCTTACCTTTCCTGTCAACACTAAATTGAATAAACACTCTATACACTATAATACTATACAGAAATGAAAAGGAACAAAATGCTACTGTATATAACAAGGGTGAATCTCATAAAAATTATGTCGAATGAAAGAAACCAGATAGAAAAGTATAAACAATATAAGATCCACTTATTTAAATTTCAAAAAAAATAAAAACTAATCAGTGCTAATAGAAGTCATATGGTGATTATCTATGAAGGAGGCATAACTGAGATGGAGCACAGACAGATTTCTGGGACATTAACATTCTATATCTTGATCTGGGCAGTAGATGGTGAATCTTTTTTTTAACTCATTGAGTTACTCAGTTACAACCTGTGTTCTATTTTTTTAAAATTTTTATTGCAGTTGATTTACAAAGTTGTGTTAATTTCTGCTGCACAGCAAAGTTATTCAGTTATACATATATATATACATTCTTTTTTATATATATTCTTTTCCATTATGACTTATCATAGGATATTGAATATAGTTCTCTGTGCTATACAGTAAGACCTTGTTGTTTATCCATTCTATGTATAATAGCTTATATCTGCTAACCACAAACTCCCACCCCATCCTTGCCCCAAGCCCCTCCACCTGGGCAACAACAAGTCTGTTCTCTATGTGAGTCTGTTTCTATTTCATAGGTTTGTTTGTGTCATATTTTAGATTTCACATATAAGTGATATCATATGTTATTTTTCTTTCGCTTTTTGACTTACTTCACTTAGTATGATCATCTCTAGTTGCATCCATGCTGCTGCAAATGGCATTATTTTGTACATTTTATGGCTGAGTAGTATTCCATTGTATATATGTATCACGTTTTCTTTATCCTTTCATCTGCTGATGGACATTTAGGTTGTTCCCACGTCTTGGATATTGTGAATAGTGCTGCTGTGAACATAGAGGTGCATGTATTTTTTTGAATTAGAGTATTCTGGATGTATGCCCAGGAGTGGGATTGCCAGATCATAATTCTATTTTTAGTTTTCTGAGGAAACTTCAAACTGTTCATACTGTTTTCCATAGTGACTGTACCAAATTACATCTCCAACAACAGTGTAGGAGGGTTCCCTTTTCTCCACATGCTCTCAAGCATTTTATTTGTAGACTTTTTAATGATGGCCATTCTGATCAGTGTGAGGTGGTACTTCATTGTAGTTTTGATTTGCATTTCTCTAATAATTAACAATGCTGAGCATCTTTTCATGTGCTATTGGCCATTTGTATTTCTTCTTTGGAGAAATGCCTATGTAGGTCTTCTGCTGATTTTTCAATTAGGTTGCTTGTTTCTTTGTTGTTGAGTTGTATGAGCTGTTTGTATATTTTGGAAATTAATCCCTTGTCAGTCACATTGTTTGCAAATATTTTCCCCCATTCTGTATGTTGTTTTTTGTCTTGTTTACGGTTTCCTTTGCTATGCAAAAGCATGTAAGTTTGATTAGGTCCCATTTGTTTAATTTTGTTTTATTTCTATTGCCTTGGGAGACTGACCTAAGAAAACATTGGTATGATATATGTTAGACAATGTTTTGCCTATGTTCTCTTCTTGGAGTTTTATGATGTCATGTCTTATGTTTAAGTCTTTATATGTTACATGTCAAAAAAAAGTTTACCCAAAACTCTGGGTGTGTGTGTGTGTGTGTGCACTTAACATTGTAACATATTTTACAAGGGCAATTATATTTTCAAGGACATATACACAAACAAATTAGGGTAGATATTAAAGTAGATTTATGTAAGGGAGGAAACTATGACTGGCAATTGGACATAAAGCAGAAAAGTAAATTAAATTGGAGATAGACTGTGTATAATTTATTATGCATCTATGTTTTAAATTGTTTTCCAAAAATTGAGTATTCCTTTGAACTTTAACTTTTCAACTATCTAGTCAGTTTCACTTCTATCTCATAGTCAAAGAGCTGCACTTCCACCTCGGATTTACAGTGAGCCATCAATTCTGAACTATTTTCTTACCCAGGTACAGATACTATAAAAATAGATGATTATTATGAGATTTGAAACTACTAGGAACTGGCACTGCATAAAGATTATAAAAAGAAAATGTATGTGAAATGTGAACTTCTTGAACTTCTACATAAGATGAATATGCATTTTAAATGTATATATATATATATATATATATATATATATATATATACACATATACATATATAATACAGTTAGGGTGAAATGAAGTTCAGGGGGCTGGAACCATTATCTAACATCAGATTGGAAAGGTAAGGTTGGGAAGGTTTAGAACTCCATGACCTTTAAGCTTCCTTCCAATTATTCCATGCTAAGAAACAATTCACTACCCCAGCAGAAATAGCTCTAATCTCCATTTTACTGAACCCATTCTGCATAGAGTACCATTTCCACTGCCAAAAGTCAAGTATAGCAATACAAATGTGCAAAATAAAAAATTGATGGTGAAATGTGTCTTTGACATACTTATCCTTGCCTTATGCAAACCTTTTTTTACCTTTCAGTACTCACTTCTTCACAAACTTAATATTTATCTGCTTATCTGTTTTCCCCTCTCCCTTTCACAAATGCATACTTTCTCTTGGGTGAAAAACTAATAACAATTTCTCATAACCTACTTTTAAATAAAAACCTTTTTTGACTTCTCTTGAGGAGATAGATTTTTAAAATACTTATATGTGTGAATATAACCAAAGATCCTTATCTACTACAGGAAATTAATAAGAGTGAAAAATCACCTGTCTGCCTACCTGAGCCTCTAAAATCATGTAATGACTATATTGTTTTGTCTCTCTTCTCAGTATCTCCCCTTGGAAAGCAGGACACATACTCATGAGCAATATTGGGGAAATTAAGATCAGATTTTGATGGTATTGATTTAATAGTGGCAAGGAAGAAAAAAAGAGAAGAAACGCTAAAGTTTAACTTAAAAACTACCATTTGATACCTGAGAAGGTATCCATAATCTGGAGAAAGAAAAAGTCAATGGTAGTTTAGTGAGTCAAATCATCACTATTAAAATGTTATCTTTTAAGGTAACAGTTCACAATAACACAGATTAGTTAGAAATTATGAAATTAATTTAGTCTGGTTTGCGTATTTTACTGCTCCCCATCTTTCAAAGGAATCGTTTTCTTTTTTTTTTTTAATTTAAGTATCAATATAACCTACTAATTAACTTTGGGCACCAAACCACATTTGGTCCATTTGATGTATAGTCATAGCTTCCAGAATTGCTGACTAGCCCTACTGATGTTCTAGAAAATTATGAACTTTATCAAAATATTTGGCTAATGTCCAAAGAGCCAAAGTGTAAGAGAAGAAAAAAAGGAAACAACACAGAGGAAACAACACAGGGAAGAGGTGAAAAATTGGGAAAAGAATAACAAGACTATAGAGAAAGGAATAAGTTAGGCAGAGATGAGTGAGAAAGGAAGGAAGGAAGAGAGGTGACAGCAAAGAGAAGAAAGCAAACAAAAAAAGAAATTCATTTGAATAGAAATATTTAAAAACATATAATTTAGTAGTCTACTAGCAAACTGCAGGTTAGTAGCCACAGAAGTTTGCTTCCTTTTGACTCTTTTTGCTGTTATTACTATTATATTTTCCCTCTATCTCCTCCTTTTGTCTGTGATCTTTTCTTATCCTGGGCTTTGTTTACTTTTTTCTTTTTCTTTTTTTTTTTTAGCATCTTTATTGGAGCATAATTGCTTTACAATGGTGTATTAGTTTCTGCTTTATAAGAAAGTGAATCCCCTATACATATACATATATCCCCATATCTCCTCCCTCTTGCGTCTCCCTCCCACCCTCCCTAACCCATCCCTCTAGGTGGTCACAAAGCACTGAGCTGATCTCCCTGTGCTATGCGGCTGCTTCCCACTAGTTATGTATTTTACTTTTGGTAGTATATATAAGTCCATGCCACTCTCTCACTTCGCCCCAGCTTACCCTTCCCCCTCCCTGTGTCCTCAAGTCCATTCTCTACATCTACATCTTTATTTGTGTCCTTCCCCTAGGTTCTTCAGAACCTTTTTTTTTTTTTTTTTTTAGATTCCATATATATGTGTTAGCATACGGTATTTGTTTTTCTCTTTCTGACTTACTTCACTCTGTATGACAGACTCTATGTTCATCCATCTCACTACAAATAACTCAGTTTCCTTTCTTTTTATGGCTGAGTAATATTCCATTGTATATATGTGCCACATCTTTATCCATTCATGTGACGATGGACATTTAGGTTACTTCCATGTCCTGGCTGTTGTAAATAGAGCTGCAATGAGGACTTTGTTTTCATTTCTCTCTCTCTCTCTTTATGTTGAAGTATAGTTAACATACAATTTTAGGTTAGGTTCAGATATACAACATAACAATTCAACATTTAAATACCTTACAAAATGATTACTATGGTATATCTAGTAACATATACAATGTTATTAAAGTATTATTGACCATATTATATATGCTGTATACCCATGAATTATTTATTTTATAACTAGAGGTTTGTACCACTTAATCCCTTTCACCTATTTTTCCCAATCCTCCGCATAACTCCCCTGTGGAAACCACCAGTCAGCACTCCATGTCTACAAGTCTGTTTTTGCTTTGCTTTGTTGTTTGTTTTGTTTTTTTGTGTTCCACATATAAGTGAAATCATAGGATATTTTTCTTTCCCTGTCTGACTTATTTCAATTAGCATAATACCATCTAGATCCATCTATGTTGTCTCAAATGACAGGATTTCATTTTTGTATGGATGAATCATATTCTTTTGTATATATACCACATCTTCTTTATTCATTCATCTATCTTTGGACACGTACAGGGACCAAATTTTGGCCATTGTAAATAATGCTGCAATGAACAAAGGGTTGACATATCTTAGAATTAATATTTTTATTTTCATAGAGTAAACACCCAGAAGTGGAATTTCTGGATCAAATGATAGTTCTATTTTTAATTTTTTGAAGCAGTGGCATACTGTTTTCCATAGTGGCTGCAACAATTTACAATCTGTCCAACAGTGTAGGAGAGTTCCTTTTTCTCTGCATCTTCACCAACACTTGTTATTTGTTGTCCTTTGATGATAGCCACTCTGACAGGTGTGAGGTATTATCTCACTGAGTTTTTGATTTGCATTTCCCTGATGATTAGTGATGTTGAGCATCTTTTCATGCATCTTTTGTCCATCTCTATGTTTTCTTTGGAAAAATGGCTGTTCAGGTTCTCTGCTCATTTTTTTAATCAGGTTATTTGTTGGGATATTGAGTTTTATAAGTTCTTTGTAAATTTTGGATATTAATCCTTTATTAGATATATAATTTGCTAATATCTTCTTGCATTTTGTAGATTATATTTTCTTGATGGTTTCCTTCTCTGTGCAAAAGTTTTTTAATTTGATGTAGTCTCATTTGTTTAGTTTTGCTTTTGTTGCTATTGCCTGAGAAGACAGATCCCCAAAATTATTGCTAAAAGTAATAAAGTAATAAAAGTAAATTATTGTAAAAGTACATACTGCATATGTTTCCTTTTAGGATATTTATGGTTTCAGGTCCTACATTTAAGTCTTGAATCCATTTTGACTTTATATTTTATATGGTGTAAGAAAGTAGTCCAGTTTGATTATTTTGCATGTAACTGTCCAGTTTTCCCAGTACCATTTATTGAAGAGTCTGTCTTTTCCCCCACTGAATATTCTTACCTCCTTTGTTGTAAATTAAATGACCATATATGTATAGCTTTATTCCCAGGCATTCTATGATTGGAATCTTATGTGTCATTGATCTATGTGTCTGCTTTTGTGCCAGACTGATTTGAATATTATAGCTTTTTAGTGTGGTTTGGAATCAGGTAGAGTGGTACCTCTAGGTTTCTTCTTCTTTATCAAGATAGCTTTCATTTTGGGGGGTCTTCTGTGATTCCATACAATTTTGGGTATTATTTGTTTCAGTTCTATGAAAAATGTCATTGGTATTTTGATAACATTGAAACTGTAGATTACCTTGATTAGTATGAATATTATAACAGTATTAAATCTTCCAAATTATGAATACAGGGTTTCTTTCCACTTATTTTTGTCACTTACAATTTCTTTTATTGATGTCTTATAGTTTTCAGAGTACAGAGCTTTCACTTCCTTAATTAAATTTATACATAGGTACTTTATTCTGTTTGATGCAATTGTAAATGGGATTTTCTTAATTTCTGTTATGTATAGAAATGCAGATTCCTATACACAGATTTTCCATACAGGAAAGAACAGATTTCTGTATGCTAATTTTGTATCCTGCAACTTTACCAGATTCATTTATTAATTCTGATAATATTTTTTTATTGGAGTCTGTATATTTTCTATATATAGTATTATGTCATTGGCAAACAGTGACAGTTTAACTTTTTTCTTTCCAATTTGGATTTTTTCTATTTCCTTTTACTGTCTGATTGCTATGGCTAGGACTTCCTATACAATGTTAAATAAATGAGGAAAGAGTGTGCATCATTGTCATGTTTCTGATCTTAGAAAAAATGCTTTCAGCTTTTCACTCTTGATATGTGGTTGGCTGTGGGCTTGTCATATATTGCTTTATTAAGTTGAGGTATGTACCTTCTATATCAAATTTCTGGAGAGTTTTTATCATAAATTGATGTTGAATTTTGTTAATAACTTTTTTTTTTCTGTACCTATTGAGATGATCTTATGATTTTTATTCTTCAGTTCCTTGATGCACTCTATTACATTGTTTGATTTAGTGTTACTGAGCCATCCTTGCATCCCTGAGATGTTTTACACTTGATCATGGTATATGATCCTTTTAATGTATTATTAGATTTGGTTTGCTAATATTTTGTTAAGGATTTTTGCATCTATGTTCATCAGGGATACCAGCCTGTAATTTTTTGGTGGGAGGAGTGTCTTTGTCTGGTTTTTGTATCAGGTTGATGGCCCCAAAGAATGAATTCAGAAGCATTTTTTCCCTATACAACTTTCTGGAATAGTTTAATAAGGATAGACATTAACTCTTTTAAAATATTTAGTATAATTCCCCTGTGAAGCCATCTGGACTTTAGTTTTCTAGGAGATTTTTTAAATTACTAATCCAATTTTTACTGGTAATAAATCTGTTCATATATTCTATTTCTACCTGATTTAGTCTTGAGCAATTGTATATTTCTAGAGATGCATCCATTTCTTCTTGTCTGTCTATTTTATTGGTATATAATTGCTCATAGTAATCTCTTATGATTCCTTGTATTTTTGTTTGTTGTAATTTCTCTTTCATTTCTGATTTGATCGATTTGGGTCCTCCCTCTTTTTTTTTTTTGATGAGTTTGGGTAAAGGTTAATGAATTTAACTTATCTTTTGAAAGAACCAGCTCTTACTTTTATTGATTATTTCTATCATTTTTTGTCACTATTTCATTTATTTCTACCCTGATCTTTTATTATTTCTTTTCTTCTCTTAACTTTGTGTTTTGTTTGTCCTTGTTCTACTAGTTCCTTTAGGTGTAAGGTTAGATTGTTTATTTGAGATTTTTCTTGTTTCCCAAGGTACACCTGCATAGCCATAAACTTTCCTCTGGAACTGTTTATGCTGCTTCCCATAAAATATTTATTTATTTAATTATTGAACTTTTATTTTATATATAGTGCATTTTTGCATGACATTTATTTTGAAGAGCGTGTTTCCATTTTGTGAAAAATAAAGACCTTATTTACTGTAAATTTTATGTGCTCATTTAGTATGAATCCACTGATACTGTAAGTTTGTTATGAGCAGAGGTTATATTGTACTCACTTTTGCTTCCTATTCCTCCCCAAACATCAAACACAGTGTTGATGGAGTAAAATAATGGAGTGCTAAATTAATCTGGTTATTTTTCAGTGGGTATGTCTAGAAGAAAAAGCATATTTCTGAGTATGGATCATAAGCCATCTGTGAGAGCTGAATTGAATTGAAAGACCTTTGTAATTCACAGGGAGAGAGTTCAACATAGAAGTGGATAGAGCATGGTCTCCAGAGACACTCTGGTTTTAAATCCTGCCTGCCACTTACTAGCTAAGTATTCATGGAAATTTTATGATACGTCTCTTTCTCAGTTTCCTCAACTGGAAAAAAATGGAGCATTAAAAAAGTACCTAATTTACATAGTTGATGCAAAAATTGAGTTAAAATACATAAAGCTCTTGGAAGAGTGTCTTGTTCTGTACATGGTAAGAAGTTTATATGTCAATTATTATCCTTTTAGTATATAATTATATTTATATAAATATTCTATATCCTGGACCTGGATGTCTGTTTCCTTTCTCAGTTTAGGGAACTTTTCAGATATCTTGTCTTCAAATGTGTCCCATGCTCCTTTCTCTAGCTCTTCTTCTGAACTCCTTTAATATGACTACTATTATGCTTGATGTTGTCACCGAGTTCTCTTAAACAGTCCTCACTTTTTAAATTATTTTTTTTCTTTTTCTGTTCAGTTTCAGTGATTTCCACTATTCTGTTTTCCAGCCTGCTGAACCATCCCTCTGTATCATCTAATCTACTTTTGATTCCATCTAGTGCATTTTTAATTTCAGTTACTGTATTCTTCCTGTTTGGTTCTTCTTCATGTTTTCTAACTCTTTGTTAAAATTTTTAACTTCTAACTCTGTTCATCCAACTTTTTCTGGTTCTTTGAGTATCTTTATGATTATTACCTCGATCTCTTGACCATGATCACATAGATTGCTTATCTCCTGTTCACTTAGTTCTTCTTCTGGAGTTTTATCTTTTTGCTTCTTTTGGAACATATTTCTCTGTCACCTCATTTTGCCTAATTTGTTGTTTTTATTTATATGTATTTGGTAGATTGGCTACTTTTCCCAAACTTAGACTTAAATTTTTGTAGATGTCCTATGCATACCAGAAGTACACTCCCCTCTGGTCATCAAAGCTATATTCTTACGTGGGCTGTGGGGGTTTTTCTATTTTGCAGGCTGACTACTGTAGCAGTCAGGTAGTAGTGGCTGTCTGCTGGTTCAGTTGTTACCAGGCCATACCTTGTACAGAAGCCACCATTCACTAGTGAGTAGGACAGGGTCAGGAGGCAATTGGCTGCAGAATCCCTGGAGGTTCCAGGACTAGTGCTGGCTCAATGGTAGGCAGAGCTGAGTCCTAACATGGGTGGTTGTGACCTGGGCTCTTGGATCTGGTGTCAGCCTGTTGATGCATGGGACTGCTGCTGACACAGCTGGCTGCAGTGTCTGGGGTGCCCAAAGCCCACTGGTGAGTGGAACTGGATCCTAGCGTGGCTGGCTCTGTGGCTTTGTGGTTCTCGGAGCTGGTGTCAGCCTGCTGGTGGGCATTGCCAGGGCTCAGGGTTTCCCTGGGCTAGTGCCAGCATACTGATGTGTGAAACCAGATCCTGGAGTCTCTGGCTGCAGATCCCTGGATGTTCTGAAGCTGTTGTCAGCTTGCTGGTGGGTGAGACTCAATCCTGAAGTGGCTGGCTGAGGTTTCCAATGTGTCCTAGAACTGGCATTGACCTGCTAGTTGGCAAGGCCAGGATCCAGGGCATTTCAGGCCTGGTGCCTGCCTGCTGGTGGGTCAGCTGGGTCCTGACATGTCATACTGCTGTGGCCCTGCATCTGGTTTCCAACTGCTGGTAGCCAGGCCAGGGGTCCCCAGGGCTGGTGCCTGCCCACTAGTGAGTGGAGTCAGGTTCAGGGATCCCAAAACCTTTCTACTAGCTGTGTAGCTGGTTGATTTACTCCCTTTACTATAGTTTCCTTTAGCAGTGAGATATTTTTTCTTTTATAATTTTCATATTTCAATTGTAACCTTTTTTTTTTTCCACTTAGAGAATTTCCTTCAACATTTCTTGTAAACTTGATTTAGTGATGCTCAACTTTTAGCTTTTTCTTGTCTGTAAAACTTTTTATCTCTCCTTAAATTCTGAATAATAACCTTGCCAGGTGGTGTATTCTTGGTTGTATTTTTTCCTCTCAACACTTTGAATATATCATCTATTCATCCATCTGTCAATCCATTGTGGCTTGCAAAATTTCTGCTAAAAGGTCAGCTGACAGTCTTATGTGTGTTTCCTTGTAGATAACAAGGTAATTATTGCTTTACTGTTGCTACTTTTAAGATTTTCTCTTTATATTTAATTTTTGACATTTGATTTATGTGTCTTGGTGTAGACCTCTATGAGGATCTGTTCAGGACTCTCTGTACTTCTTGGACCTGGATGTGTGTTTCCTTTCCTAGCTTAGGGAAGTTTTCAGCAAGTATTTTTTTTTCAAATAATTTCAATGCTCCTTTCTCTCTCCTCCCTCTGGGACTCCCTATAATGTGAATGTTAGTACCCTTGATGTTGTGCCAGAGGTTCATAAAATTATCCTCAAATTTTTAAATTCCTTTTTTTTTTCTTTTTTCTCTTCAGCTTGGGTGATTTCCACTACTTTGTCATCCCAAATCACTGATCCATTCTTCTACATCATCTAATCTATGGTTAATTTCTTCTGTATTTTTCATTTTAGATATTTTCTTAAGCTCTGATTTTTTTCTAAATCTTTGTTGAAGCTCTCAGTTGTTTCACCCATCCTCCTCCCTAGGTCCATGAACTTCTTTATAATCATTGCCTTGGGTAGATTGTTTATCTCCATTTTGTTTAGTTTTTTCCTAAGGTTTTGTTAAAACAAAATAATACTTTGTTTGGAACACATTCCTCTCTCTTCTCATTTTGCTTAATTCTCTGTGTTTATTTCCATTTATTAGGTAGGTCTGTTATATCTCCTAATTTTGGAGAAGTAGCTTTATGTAAGTCATATTCTATGGCCCAGCAGCATGCTCCTCTTTGGCCATAGGAACTATATTCTCCAGAGCTGTCCCCTATATGTGGTGTATACACCCTATTTTTGTGGGGGGAAGAAAACTGTTGATGCACTGGTAGGCAAGACTGATGCTGACCAGCTTGTTGCAAGGCCCAGCAACCCATGACTGCTGCAGGTGGGCAGGTGAATAAAGCAGTTTTCCTGCACAGCTGGGTTGTGGGGCCTAGCAGCATCTAAGTGCTGCAGGCATGCTGGGGGGCAGGGCAGGCTCCTAGTGGTAATAGGCTAGAAGGAAGATTCCAAATAGTTCTTGCCAGCACTGGTGTCAGTACAGTAGAATAAAGTCACAAAAATTGCTACTTCCAGTGTCTCATTCCCCAGGGGAGCCCCAGTTTCCCCCTTCCTCTCATGGAGGCTCTCTAAGTTCAGAAAGGGGATCTGACCCAGGCAAATTTTACACTGATGCTTCTGTGCTGGGATTCACAAGCATGAGAGATTTTGCTCACACCATTTAAGAGTGGAGTGTCAGTTTCCTACAGCCCTCCAGCTCTCCCAAACATAAGTCCTGCTGTTTTTGAAAGCCAGCCTTTTGGGGATCTCATCTTCCTGGTGCAGGACCCTAGGCTGGGAGCCTGATGTGGGGCTCAGACCCCTCACTCCTCAGGGATGACCTCTGGAGTTGTGATATTCTTCCTGCTTGTGAATCACCAACCCAGGGTGTGGTCCTTACTAGAAAGTGTCTCCACCTCTCTTACCCATCTTATGGTGGCTCCTTCTTTGTATGTTTATTTACAGAAAATATTTTCTGCTGGACTTCATGTAATTCTCAGAGTTAGTTGCTCTGTAAATATTTGTAATTTTGGTGTGCCCATGGGAGGAGGTGAACTCAGGGTCTTTCTACTCTGTCACCTTGATCCACCTGCTGGGCTTTGTTTTCTTTATGGCTATTTTTTAATTCAACATTTTAAATTGTAATACAAGAAATTGATTCTTTCCTATGGTTCTGTGAATTTTAACACATGTATAGATTCATATAACCACTACCAAAACTAAGATACTGTTCCATCACCCCTCAAAACTTCCTTGTGGCATATCTTTATTTTTCTACCACCTCCCAAGTATAAACTCTAGCAACTAATATGTTCTACATCACTATAGCTTTGTCTTTTTGAGAATATCATATAAATGTAATCATACCGTATGTATTGATACTTTGTAACCATGTAAATGGAATAATACAGTACGAATGATGACTTTCTTTTACTCAGCATAACTTCTTTTCAGAATTATTCAAGCTGTTGCATGTATTATTAGTTTCATCATTTTTATTGCTAAGTGGTATTAAATTTTGTGAATAAACCACTGTTTATCATTAACCCAATGAAGGACATTTGGGCTGTTTCCAGTTTTTATCTGTTACAAATAACACTGCTAGAAACAATCATGTCCAGAATTTTGTGTACATATGTTATTATTTTGCTAGAGTAAATGCCCAGTTGTTTGAATGGGTCTAGTGGCACGTTTATGTTTCATTTAATAAGAAACTGCATGGGACGTCCCTGGTAGTCCAGTGGTTAAGAGTCTATTCTCCCAATGCGGGGGGCCCAGGTTTGATCCCTGGTCAGATCCTGCATGCCTCAACTAAGAGTCTGCATGCTGCATCTAAAGGCATGCTGCAATGAAGATTCTGCATACTGCAACTGAAGATCCCACATACCACAACTAAATGCCCTGTGTGCCACAATGAAGATCTCACACATGACAACAAAGATTCCGTGTGCCACAAATAAGACCCAGCACAACTAAATAAATAAATAAATAAATAAATAAATAAATAAACATTAAAAAAAAAACTCACCAGGTTATTAAAAAAAAAGAAACTGCAAAACCGTTTTCCAAAGTGGTCTTGCATTTCTGTCAGTAATTCATGAGTGTTCTAATTGCTCTACATCTTCACCAACAGTTGGTAGTGTCAGCATTTTTTATTTTAGTTTTTCTACCAGGTGTGCAAGGTGTGTATAGAGATAATACATTTTGGTTTTAATTTGCATTTCTTTAGTGGCTAATAAATAACACTGAACATTTTTTCATGTGCTTACATCTGTATATCCTTTTTGGTAGAGTGTCTGTTGTTAAAAGATAGACTGCAGAACAATAAAATTTTTTAAAGCTTATTTGACATACATTATTTCTAATTGGGCAGCACTGAAATGAAAGTAGTTAGGAGTGCTGCACGAACAGGAACTGTGACAAGTTTTTTATAGAAAAGACTAGGAAGCAAAGCAGATAAATTTTTTTGATTGGCTATAACAAAGTGGTTGCCTTATAGCTCAATAGCTGAGTTGGTTATTTGTGATTGGTTGTTCTTAAGTTTCACTTTCTCCAATTCTAGTGCATTTACTCTGCCTTAGGTTTCAGTTTGCTTATGTAGGCTACCAATAATTTGAGCCCCAGTCTACTTGCCTCCTTGTTTAATTACATTAACACTGTCCAAGTACTTTACAGTTTTTAAAAACTGGGTTGTTCATTTTGTTACTGCTGAGTTTTGAGATTTCTTTGTATACTCTGGTGGAATATCCTGTGTGATTTACAAATATTTTCTACCAATCTGCAGCTTGTCTTTGGATTTCTCTAGACAGTGCCTCTGGTAAAGCATTTTTTTTTTATTTTGAAAAACTATGATTTATCAATTTTTCTTTAATGGATCATGTTATTGGTGTTAGTTCTAAGAACTCTTGTTCCAAACCCAGTCAGGAAATGTTTCTTTTAAAAGCTTTTTATAGTTTTATGCTTTCATTGAGATCTATAATCCACTTGTAGTTAATTTTTGAATAAGATATGAAGTTTAGTTTGAATTTCACTTTTGTTTACATACAGTTTATGAACACCATTTGTTAAAAAAAAAAAAAAAAAAGACTTCCTTTTTCCCTTGAATTGCTTTTGCAATTTTTGTCAAGATAAAATGATCATATTTGCATGGGTCCATTTCTGGATTGTATTCTGTTCCATTGAAGTATATATATATATGTCTATATTTGACAATATCACATTATTACTGTAAATTTATATTAAATTTTAAATTCTAGTAGTGTAGTTCTCCCTAAACTGTTCTTTTTTCCAAATGACTTTACCTGTTGTAGTTTCTTTACCCTTTCATATAAATTTTAGAATCAGCTTGTGTACATTTATAAAGCTCTAGCTGGGATTTGGGCTGACATTATATCAGATTCATAGATCACTTTGAGAAGA
The DNA here is from genome assembly GCF_028023285.1 of Balaenoptera ricei. NCBI lineage: Eukaryota > Metazoa > Chordata > Mammalia > Artiodactyla > Balaenopteridae > Balaenoptera > Balaenoptera ricei. The sequence continues at coordinate 59,425,056 of NC_082652.1, forward strand.
ACTGATATATTTACTATGTTGAGTCTTCCAAACCATGATCTTGGTAAGTCTCTCCATTTACTTAAGTCACCTTTGATATCTTTTATCAACATTTTCGTGTTCAGCATACAGATCCTGTGTATGTTTTTTTAGATTCATGTCTAGGTATTTCATTTTCGGAGCTATTGTAAATGATGTTGTGATTTTAAATCTTGTTTTCCAATTGTCCATCATTTGTATGTAGAAATACACAATTACATTTTCTGTGTTGACCTTGTATCCTACAACCTTACAAACCTCACTTATTAGTTCTGGGAGGGTTTTATATTATTATTCTCTGGGATTTTCTGCATAAAATTTTATGTCATCTGTATTATATTTTTAACCTGCAAATAAATCTAAAGTTATTCCAAAATAAAAGTTTATTAATTTTTTTTTATAGAAGGTACATAAACCAATGCAAGACACCAATTTATGGGTCCTCTTATAGGAAAAAAAGACCATTTTAGAATATTAGTACCAAATGTAAATTTTCATCAGTGTTCTGGTTTAGCCATGATAAAGCAAAGGAAAAGTATCATAGTACAGATCATATATATATATATATATATAAAATCTGTATCAACAAATACTTTCCCCAAAGGAAGGATTTAAATAGGTTCATTGAGTACAGAAGTTAGAGTTTATTAGTGTTTGTATAGGATAGTAATGGTTAAAACGTTGGAAGTAACCTAGGAAAAGTTTGTGGTACAACTTAAACACCAACAGGATATTTTTACTTGTTTGAGTTGTACATTCAATAAGGATTTATTGAGTATCTCTACCAATGCGCCATTGTAGGGACTGTAGGATGAATTAGAATATCTTAGTTATACTACAGAAGTGTACATTCCAGTGAGGAAGATAAGCTTATAAACACCATCAAAGAATCACAATAATGTGTGATAAGTGCTATAAAAGGACATGCACGTTTACTCATTCTATCCTATTGATTATTTGAAAATATTTTATGCTGTGAAAGAGTAAGAAGTCTAAAGTAGCTTTATATTACTCTAAATCCTTAACAAGAGTACATGAATTTTATTTCAGGCTATTCCCAACACTCTTCCAAACCCAGTCATACATGAATTATGCCTTCCCTGCCCAGAGATTATGAAACTACACCAACTAGTCTTCAGGATTTTAGTAGCAGCAATTGGGGCTATCTCTAGTTTGGGTTAAGTCATTCACCAGACTATTCATCCCATATGAATTTGTCATCCAAGTTCATCTCTAAAATTGTAAACCCTTGTTAGATTCCTCTTTTCTCTGTTTATGGAGTTAACAAACATAATCAACATGTGTCTATTGAGCATATACATAGACATAGATATGTTTTAGAAAACAGAAGCATAATGATAGTCCTTGTCCTTGAAAAACTCATACTGTACTGGATAAACAGGTTTTATTGTCACATTCTAGACTAAAAGTGCTACCTGGACTCAGAGAAGGAAGGAATCTAATTCTGTAAGCTTCTCCTAATGGTTTTGTATTTTGATACTTCAATAATATTATTTTCTACTAAACTGTTTCTAAAATTTTTCCCTTTTATTTCTCTCTTTAAAAATGAAAGACAAAGAGAAGAAGGGTGTTGGGTATAATTCTAACTCTGGTCCCTGTTTTTGTAGCAACATCTCTCTGCCAGATAACCAGTGTAAGACAGCAATTGTACTCAACAGTTGTCTTTGGTATAAAAACTTTTAAAAACAAAATTGTCTTAAGTATATGTCTATTTACTTTCTACACTTTCTATTTTTTTCTTCTTCTTCATCTTTCAAGCATTCAGAGCTGTCAATATTTACCACACAGCACCCTACATGGAGTACAGAATTTACCCACAACCCAAACTTTACTTTCCCTTCACTTTTCTCACCTTTATTTTAACTTTCTTGGGATTTTCCCTGATCTTGCTTATCTGTTTGATTAGATTCAATTCAGTACTGGGTCATATTGACTTTCTTTACTTACTCCCTGCAGGAACTATAAATAATTTAATAGCTACACTATTTGCAAAACCATTTAAAGAAGTAAGTAACATGAACTTTGTAAGGAAAAGACAGAAAAACTTTTAAGTGTCATGGTGGGTACACTACATACAACAATGCTTTTGTAGGAATTTACCCTGTCTTAATAATTCCCTGAATGAATCTGTCTTTCACATAATTTTTTCTGTTATTAGAGGATATACTTTTTCTCTATGTCAGGATATTTTGAAGTCATCAAGCAGCTAGAAAAACCTCAGATGAATCTTAAAGACAAGAGATCATTCAAGAAAACAGGGATGAAAGTAATTTTCCTTATTTCTTTTGCATGATCTTCAATAACTCTGTAGTCAAAACTAAAATCTGAGAACAGATAAATGATAATAGATTCCAAGACACAAATTAGGCGCATTAACCCAAGGTGGGAGTAAAAGAAAAACTCATGCTGCTTGAAATGTACAATTTATTTCTTAATTTTCTACATGCAATGGAAAATACTTGGGCCTAACTAAATGAATGCACCAGGTTTATTTTTGAGGCACAATGTACAATAAATGAAGTACCTATTGGAGTGACTCCCTTTACTGTTGGGAAGCCAATTTGTTCAGTCCTTTCAGAATTGGATTATTAAATTATAATTAGAGGGCAAATTGTGAGGAGGCAATGTTCAAATCCTTTGAACCATACTTCCTTGTGATTTCTCCTGGTGATGTTTCAGGAAAAATACGCAAAGTACTCCCTTGCTGTAGATGCCTTATCAGTAGGGCTTTACACTAACTTTTAGTAGAGTTAATGACCTCCTTATGTAGATACTCAAAAGTTAATAACATTCTCACCTATATATATGATTCTTACAAGAGAAATATTCAGATCTAAAGACACACACAGATAGAAAGTGAAGGGATGGAAAAGGTATTCCATGCAAATGGAAATGAAAAGTAAGCTGGGGTAGCAATACTTATATCAGAGAATCTAGACTTTAAAACAAAGATTGTAATAAGAGACAAAGAAGGACACACAGAACATTTCAGGGAGGTGGTCAAGATGGCAAAGTAGGAAGACCCTGAACTCACCTTCTCTCATGGGTACACCAAAATTACAACTATTTACAAAGCAACTATTGATGAGAATGACCTGAAAACTAGCAGAAAAGATTTTCCAAACTAAAGATATAAAGAAGTAACCATGTTGAGATGGGTAGGAGGGGTGGAGAAGTAGTATAGTCAAGACCTACACCTTTGGGTAGGTGAACTACAAACAGGAGAATAACCACAACTGTAGAGGTTCTCCGTGAGGAGCAAGGGATCCAAGCCCCACATTGGGCTCTCAATCCTGGGGGCTATGTACCAGGAAGACGAGCCTCCAGAAAAATCTACCTTTGAAAGCCAACAGGGCTTTTGTACAGGAGAGTGAGAGGGCTGTAGAAAACAGAGACTCCTCTCTTAAAGGGCTACACAAAATTTCATGCGCTCTGACACCCAATACAGGGACAATAATGTTTTTTTTAATTATTTGCACCTTTAATTATTATTTATTTATTTATTTGGTTGTGTTGGGTCTTCGTTTCTGTGCGAGGGCTTCCTCTAGCTGCAGCAAGTGGGGGCCACTCTTCATCATTGTGCATGGGCCTCTCACTATCATGGCCTTTCTTGTTGTGGAGCACAGGCTCCAGATGCGCAGGCTCAGTAGTTGTGGCTTATGGGCCTAGTTGCTCCGTGGCATGTGGGATCTTCCCAGACCAGGACTCGAACCTGTGTCCCCTGCATTAGCAGGCAGATTCTCAACCACTGCATCACCAGGGAAGCCCCAGGGACAATAATTTGAAAGAAGCCTAGATCAATTCCATTTGCTGATTTTTGAGAATATCCCTGAGAGGCAGGAGGCAACTGGAACTTCCCCTGGAGATATAGATGCTGGCAGTGGCCATTTTTGGAAGCTTATTTTACCAGGAGAACACTAGTGCTGGCAAGCACCATTTTATGTTCCTCCCTCTAGCCTATTAGTGCCTGGGAGTTATCTCCAAGCCGCCCAGCAGCATCAGACCCAGGACTTTCCAGGCTAAGCAGCCAGCCATGTGGGGATTAGCCCCAACCACCAGTGGGCCAACACCAGCTCTGAGATTTGTCAGGACATAAAGCCAGCTTCCCTGACGCCCAGACCCACCACTAGCAAGCTGGCAGCCCCTACATGAGGAAAGACCTGTCAGGCAACACGGCCAGACGCTATCTCTGCTTACCAGTTCAAGCACAGTAGTTGGCCCCAACACAAGAGGCCCACACAGCCCACATAGGGAGTGCCCGTAGTTCTAGTGACCAAAAAGATTATGCTGCTGGACCCCATAGGATGTAAAGCCATTCCCCCAAGGTTAGGAAGCATAACAAACCTACATAGTACATAGAAATAAAAACAGGGAATTAGGCAAAATGAGGAGTCAGAGGAGTATATTCAAAATGAAAGAAAAAGATAAAACTCCAGCAGAAGAACTAAGCAAACTAGAGATAAGCAATCTATTGGATGAAGAGTTCAAGGTAATGATCATAAAGATGCTCATCAAACTTGGGAGAAGAATGGATGAACAGAGTGAGAAGTTTAAAGAAGAGTTAGAAAATATAAAGAATGAAAGAGGGTTGAAAAATATAATAACTAAAATCTTTAAAAGACACTAAAAGGAATTAACAGTAGATTAAAAGATTCAGAGGAACATATAAACAATTAACAGGAAAAGAGAGTTGTGGAAAATTTTCTGTCACCCAAGGTAAAAGAAAAAGCTTTTTTTTTTTTTTTTAATGACGATTGTTTGAGACCTCTGAGACAATGTAAGTGTACCAACATTCATATAATAGGGATCTTAGAAGGAAAAGAGGGAGAAAAAGGAGCAGAGAACTTATCTGAGGAGATAATAGCTGAAAATTTCCCTAACCTGGGAGAGAAAACAGACATTAATGTCCAGGAAGCACGAAGAGTCCCAAACAAAATGAACTCAAAGGGATCCACACCAAGACCCCTTATAATTTAAGCAACAAAAATTAGAGAAAAAGAGAATCTTACAAGCAACAAAGGAAAAGCAAATAGTTACATGATGACATGATACTATATATAGAAAACCTTAAAGATGCCACCAAAAAACTATTCTAACTAATAAATGAATTTAGCAATGTTGCAAGATACAAAATAAATATAAAGAAATCTGTTGCATTTCTATACACTAAGAGCAAACAATCAGAAAGAGAAATTAAGAAAACTATCCCATTACAATTGCATCAAAAAGAATAAAATAGCTAGGCAACAATCTAACCAAGATTTTAAAAGACTTGTACTTGAGAATGTATTTCAATAATGAAAGAAATTGGAAATGAAATGACGCAAACAAATGGAAAGATAACCCAAGCTCCCAGATTTGAAAAATGAATATTGTTTAAATGACCATACTGTACAAGGCAGTATACAGAAGCAATGAAATCCCTATCAAAATAACAAGGCATCTTTCACAGAACCAGAACAGATAATTCTAAAATCTGTATGGAATCACAAAAGACCCTGAGTAGCAAAAAAATCTTGAGAAAGAAAACAAAGTTGGAAGTATCTCGTTCCCTGATTTCAAACTATTCTACAACTCAGTCATCAAAACAAAATTTGTGTGGTACTGGCACAAAAACAGACACATAGCTGAAAGGAACAAAATAGACAGCCCAGAAATAAACCCATGCTTATATGGTCAATTAATCTATGACAAAAGAGGCAGGAATAGGCAGTTGGGAAGAGATAGCTTCTTCAATAAATTGTGTTAGGAAAACTGGACATGTACATACAAAAGAATCAAATGGGACTCATTTCTGACACCATATACTTAAATGTGAGACTAAAATGTGAGACTTAGATGTGAGACCTGAATCTGTAAATCTCGTAGAAGAAAACATGGGCAGTATGCCCTTTGACATCAGTCTTAGCAATATTTTTTTTTGATATGTCTCCTCAGGCAGTGGCAACAAAAGGAAAAATAAGCAAAAGGAACTACATCAAACTAAAAAACTTTTATTTTGTGATGGAAACAATCAACAAAATAAAAAGCAAATTCTCCTACTAAATGGGAGAAGATATTTACAAATGATATATCTGATATGGGTTTGATATTCAGAATTTACAAAAAACTCATGCAACTGAAAATTAAGAAAAAACAAAAACAGAAACAACTCAATAAGTGAGCAGAAGACCTTAGTAGACATTCTTTCAAAGATGGCCAACAGACACATGAAAATTTGCTCAACATAATTAATCATCAGAGAAATAAAAATCAAAACCATGATGAGATATCACCTCACACCTGTCAGAATGATTATCAGCAAAATACAACAGATAACAAGTGTTGGCACAATGTGGAGGAAAGAAACCCTCTTGAATTATTGGTGGCATTGTAAATTGGTATAGCTACTGTGAAATAAAAATATTGAGATTCCACAAAAAATTAATGATGGAACTGCCATATGATCCAATAATTTCACTTCTGAGTATTTACCAGATGAAATCAAAAATTTGAAATGATATATGCACCCCAATGTTCATTGAAGCATTAATTACAATAGCCAAGATATGGAAGCAACCAAAGTGTCCATCAACAGATGAATGGGTAAAGGAGAAGTGGTATATATATAATGAAATATTACTCAGCCAGAAGAAAAATGAAATCTTGCCATTTGGGACAACCTGGATGGATTTAGAAAGTATTATGCTAAATAAAGTAAGTCAGACAGAGAAAGACAAATATTGTATGATCTCACTTATATGTGAAATCTAAAAAAGAAAACAAAACAGACTCATAGATACAGAGAACAAACATGTAGTTAGTTGTCAGGAAAAAAGGTGTGGGGGAATGGGTAAAATAGGTGAAAGGGATTAAGAGGTACAATCCACCAATCATATAATAAATGTCATGGGGATGTAATATACACCATAAGAAATATGCTCAATATTATTGTAATAGCTTTGATGAGGACCAATGGTTACTGGACTTATCATGGTGGTCATTTCATATTGATGCAAATGGAAAATCATTATATAGTACACCTAAAACTAACATAATACTGTACATCAACTATATTTCAATTTAACAAGTCAACATTTTCATCCACTTAAAAATATATTCTGAACTGGGTAAGACAGTTGAGAATTCTATTTCCAAAGCACATCTGCACATGTATATCTGCATCTCTGCATGCCTGCTACATGCAGTCTTGCATTTTGTCTAATTCTATATTTCAAATGGTCTTTGTGAACTTATGAATAATGTTTCTTTATCTGCATGAGCAGCAAATTACATGTGTAATATGGTATCTGTACACATATCGTGAATTGCATTTTCTCTTTTCAGGTCTCTGTAGATTTAGCCACAGTCATCCAATCTTTGTATAATTTTACTTCCAATTGTGATGTTATGACACTTGCTTTAGTTTACTTTGTGTCATTATTTATTGGGGTTTGACTCTGAGGCACAGTGTTAGAAAAATAAAATATATTCTCTTTTTATTTTTCTACATCACTAAATGGTACAGATGCATCTTGCACACTATATTTCTGTAACATGTAGAACATATTGTGTTTCTGTCCTATTCCTGTTATTTTGATTTTATTTTTTATTTTATTAGACAATGTGTCTTTTTATAATTCAAAAAATACATAATAGATTAATATATTAAAAATCTTACACTATTATTGTCTTGGTTACTTCAAAACCCTGAACAAGTAATCTAAAATGATACGCTTATTTATGATGATTTTATCAAACTAAAATGACAACATTCTTTCATGTACAGCAATGAATGTTTCCAAAACACAAAACCTAAGCATAATCATTATAACTGTTTGGGAGGAAAAGTTTGTGAAGGTCACTGAGAACAGTGGGCACAATGTTTATCTCTAAATAAAGCCGAATGGGGAGGAAACCATGATGGCAGAGGAGTAGGAGGACATGGAGTTCATCTCTCTCCACAAATGCATCAAGAATACATCTACAGATGGAACAATTCTCACAGAACACTGGCTGAACACTAACAGAAGACCCTGGACACTGGAAAGGACAGGGAAGATCCCTGCATAACCAGGTAGGGTGAAAGAAAGAAGGGAAAAAGAAGAAGAGAGGAAGCAGGATGGGATATGCACCCCTGGGAGGAGCTGAGGCAGAGAAGAGGTTCACGCATCTGGGGAAGCCCCGTCAACAATGTGGAAATTAGTTAGGACAGAAGAGGAGCAGCTGAGGCTGTCAGAGGAGGGTGAAACGGCCAGTCTGTGGCAGAAAGGACAGAGTGAGACCTACATAGATGGTCTGTGCCACAGCCCTGTATGGTGCACACCAGGACGTGTGCACAGGGGTCTGAGAGCTGGAATGTGAGGATTGGAGAGCAGTCCCAGGGGGAAGACTGCTGTTGTCTGTGAGGAGACAGGCTGAGGGGATGGGGGGAGGTAATCCCCAACTGGGAATGCTTCTGCAGGAAACTGAGACTGCCATAGAAGCAAGGTGACACAGTTGAGTAACGTGCAGTGGGTGGAGCCACCATTGAAACCTCTCTCTCCCCATGTGTCAGCCCCCTTCCCTGCCAGGCACTAGAAAAAGCCCCCACCAGAGCTGGCCTTCTCGTACCTGCCACCAGACACTAATAAAAGCCCCCACCAGGGCTGACCTTCTTGCGTTGGGCTCCAGGCATTAGGAAAGGCTCCCACTAGTGCTGGATCTCTCACACCTGTGGCCACTGGCTTTCCCATGACCCAGTAAGTTGTGCCACCTGTGCACCCTGTCATCATCAGGACAGATTCGAGTGCTCCAGGGCAGCCTCAGGAGCAGATTCCCATGAGTGGCCAACAGGCAGAGGTGGGGCTAAAACCACAGATGAGCCCCAGGGGCATGGTGACTAAGGAAGAGGAACAAAAATCTTTCTGTGCAGCTACACAAACTGCAGATTAAATCACTGCAATCAGCTTGGTAAACCCTTCATCTATGGAATACCTGAATGGACAATGAGTGTTCCCACAACTGAAACCAGTCTAGCTCTAGCAGCCATGGACTTTGGGGACTAGTACACGTTGGAGTTGGGCCAGGTCAGAGTCTGAGCTACCTCCACAGTGCCCACAGGGGGACCAGAGACCTACCTAGAGGTTTTGGAGGGCCTTCTGGGAGGCAGAGTTTGGCTGTGACTAACAGTGGGAGCAAGGACACTGACAGCAGAGACCCAGGAAAATATAATTATTACTATGTTTTTATGATTTCTTTTGTTCTTTTGTTGTGGGGATTTTCATTTGTTTTTATATTTATTTAGTTTTTTTTAATTAATTTTTTTTTATATATTTCTATTTCTATGTTACTTTTTTGTTGTTCTGTGTTTTTTCCTTAGTTTTTTTCTTTCCTTTGTTCTACTTTGTTTTTTTCTCTTTTTCCTTTGTTCTATTTTTTCTTATCTTTTTATCATCTTTTTTCTACCACTTTTGTGTTTGTTTTGTTTTGTTCGTTTTTTCCCTTCAGTTTTTGTTTTATTATTTTTTATTTTTGTGAGTTTTGTTTTTTAATTGTTTGATTTCATTTGGGGATTCTTTTGTTTGCCTGGTTGGTTTCTTGTTTTCTCTGTTTTTGTTTCTTATTTTGTATGTGTTTGGGTTTGTTTTTTTGTTTTTGTTTTTGTTTGTTTAGTTTTGCTTTTACCATTTGTCTGGGGTTTTGTTTGTTCATTTGTTTGTTTTTAATTTTTGATGTTGCTGTTTGCTTGTTTTGTCTTTGCTATTTGTCTTGGATTTTGTTTGTTTTCATTTGTGTTCTTCTGGCCCTTTTTTATATTTTCCATTTTTCTTTTCTTTTTTTCCCCTTTTCTGCCATGTGTGGCTTGTGGAGGTCTTAGTTCCCAGGCCAGGGGTTGGGTCTGAGACCCTGGGGTGGGAGCTCCGAGTCCAGGATGCTGGAACGTCAGAGAATTCCTGGCCACAGGGAATATCAATCAGTGACAGCTCTCCCAGAGGTCTCCATCCAACTACAAGACCCAGCTCCACCCAACTGCCTGCAGGCTCCAGTGCAAAAGGCTCCACACCAAATAACAAGCAAGACAGGAACACAAAACCACTCATGAGCAGATAGACTGGCTAAAGTTGTACTAAACCCACAGACACCCAAAACACACTGCCTGATGTGGCCCTGCCCATCAGAGGGAAAATATCCAGCTCCACCCAGCAGAACTCAGGCATCAGTCGCTCAACCAGGAAACCTACACAAGCCACTGGACCAACTTCACCCACTGGGGGCAGACACCAAAAGCAAGAGGAACTACAACCCTACAGCCTGCAAAAACGGAGACTCCAAACACAGTAAGTCAGACAAAATAAGACGAGAGAGAACTATGTCGCAGACGAAGGAGCAAAGTAAAAACCCACAAGACCAAATAAAGGAAGAGGAAATAGGCAATCTACCTGAAAAAGAATTCAGAGTAATTGTAGTAAATATGATCCAAAATCTTGGAAATAGAATGGAGAAAATATAAGAAACGTTTGGCAAGGACCTAGACAAACTACAGAACAAGTAAACAGTGATGAACACAATAACTGAAATGAAAACTACACTAGAAGGAATCAATAGCAGAATAACTGAGGCAGAAGAATGGATAAGTGACCTGGAAGATAGAATGGTGGAAATAACTGCCACAGAGGAGAATAAAAAAAAAAGAATGAAAAGAATTGAGGACAGTCTCAGAGACCTCTGGGACAACATTAAATACACCAATATTCTAATTATAGAGGTCACAGAAGAAGAAAAGAAGGAGAAAGGGTCTGAGAAAATATTTGAAAAGATTATAGTTGAAAAATTCCCTAACATGGGAAAGGAAATAGTCAATCAAGTCCAGGAAGCACAGAGAGTCCCAACAGGATAAACCCAAAGAAACATGCTGAGACACATATTAATCAAGGTAACAAAAATTAAATACAAAGAAAGATATCATAAACAGCAAGGGAAAAGCAGCAAATAGCATACAAGGGAATCCCCATTAGGTTATCAGCTGATTTTTCAACAGAAAGTCTGCAAGCCAGAAGAGAGTGGCATGATATATTTACAGTGATGAAAGGGAAAAACCTACAACCAAGATTTCTCTACCCAGCAAGGCTCTCATTCAGGCTTGACAGGGAAATCAAAAGCTTTACAGACAAGCAAAAGTTAAGAGAATTCAGCACCACAAGACCAGCTTGGCAACAAATGATAAAAGAAATTCTCTAGTCAGGAAACAAAAGAGAAGAAAAAGACCTACAAAAAGAAACGCCAAATAATTAAGAAAATGGCAAGAGGAATATTCATGGCAATAATTAATTTAAATGTAAATGAATTAAGTGCACAAACCAAAAGACACAGACTGCCTAAATGGATACAAAAACATGACCCATGTATATACTGTCTACAAGAGACCCACTTCAGACCTAGGGACACATATAGACTGAAAGTGAGGGGATGGAAAAAGATATTCCATGCAAATGAAAATAAAAAAAAGCTGGAGTAGCAATACTCATATAAGAAAAAAATAGACTTTAAAATAAAGACTGTCACAGAGACAAGGAAGGACACTACGTAAGGATCAAGGGATCAATCCAAGAAAAAGATATAACAATTGTAAATATTTATGCACCTAAAATAGGAGTACCTCAATACATAAGGCAAATGCTAACACCCATAAATGGGGAAATTCTCCAGTTACACCAATGGATAGATCATCCAGACAAAATATTAATAAGGAATCATAGCCTTAAATGACACATTATACTCGATAGACTTAATTGATATTTATACGACATTCCATCCAAAAACAGTGGAATATACATTCTTCTCAACTGCACATGGAACATTTTCCAGGATAGATCACATCTTGGGTCACAAATCAAGCCTCAGTAAATTTAAGAAAATTGAAATCCTATCAAGCATCTTTTCTGACCACAAAGCTATGAGGTTATAAATCAATTAGAGGAAAAAAATACTAGAAATTACAAACACATGGAAGCTAAACAACATGCTATGAAATAACCAAGAGATCACTGAAGAAATCAAAGAGGAAATCAAAAAATACCTAGAAACATATGACAATGAAAACATGATGACCCAAAACCTATGGGATGCAGCAAAAGCAGTTCTAAGAAGGAAGTTTATAGCCACACAATCCTACCTCAAAAACAAGAAAAATCTCAAATAAATAATCTAACCTTACACCTAAAGCAACTAGAGAAAGAAGAACGAACAAACCTGAAGTTAACAGAAATCACGAAGATCAGAACAGAAATTTAAAAAAAAAAAAAAACAAGAGCAAAGATCAATAAAGCTAAAAGCTGGTTCCTTGAGATGAAAAACAAAATTGATATATCTTTAGCCAGACTCATCAAAAAAAAGGGAGAGGACTCAAATCAGTAAAACTAGAAACAAAAAAGAAGTTACAACTGACACTGCAGAAATACACGAGATCATACGAGACTACTACAAGCAACTCTATGCCAATAAAATGGACAACCTGCAAGAAATGTACATGTTCTTACAAAGGTACAAGCTTCCAAGACTGAACCAGGCAGAAATAGAAAATACGAACAGACAAATGACACGTAACAAAATTGAAACTAATTAAAAATCTTCCAACAAACAAAAGTCCAGAACCAGATGGTTTCACAAGCAAATTCTATGAAACATTTAGAGAAGAGCCAATACCTATCTTTCTCAAACTCTTCCAAAATATTGCAGAGACAAGAACACACCCAACCTCATTTTACAAATCCACCATAACCCTGATACCAAAACCAGACAAAGATATCACAAAAAAAAGAAATTACAGGCCAATATCACTAATGAACATAGATGCAAAAATCCTCAACAAAATACTAGCAAACCAAATCCAACAACACATTAAAAGGATCATACACCATGATAAAGTGGTATTTATCCCAAGGATGCAAGGGATTATTCAATATATGAAAATCAATCAGTGTGATACACTATATTAACAAATTGAAGAATAAAAACCATATGATCATCTCAATAGATGCAGAAAAAGCTTTGAACAAAATTCAACACCTATTTATGATAAAAAAAACCCTCCAGAAAGTGGGCATAGAGGGAACCTACATCAACATAATAAAGGCCATATATAACAAAACCACAGCAAACATTACTCTCAATGGTGATAAACTGAAAACATTTCCTCTAAAGTCAGGAACGAGACAAGGGTGCCCACTCTCACCCCTATTATTCAACATAGTTTTGGAAGTCCTAGCCACAACAATCAGAGAAGGAAAATAAATAAAATGAATCCAAATTGGAAAAGAAATAAAACTGTCACTGTTTGCAAATGACATGATACTACACATAGAAAATCCTAAATGTAGCAACAGAAAGCTATTAGAGCTAATCAATGAATTTAGTAAAGTTACAGGATATAAAATTAATGCACAAAATTCTTTTGCATTCCTATATACTAACAACAAAAAATCAGAAAGAGAAATTAAAGAAACAATCCCATTTACCATTGCAACATAAAGAATAAAGTACCTAGGAATAAACCTATCTAAGGAGTCAAAAAAAAACTGTATGCAAAAAATTATAAGATGCTGATGTAAGAAATCAAAGACAACACAAAAAGATGGAGACATACACCATGTTCTTGGATTGGAAGAATCAATATTGTGAAGATGACTATACTACCCAAAGGAATCTACAGACTCAATGCAATCCCTATTAAATTACCAATGGCATTTTTCACAGAACTAGAACAAAAAATTTCACAATTTGTACGGCAACACAAAAGACCTAGAATAGCAAAAGCAATCTTGAGGAAAAAGAAAAAAAAACAGAGTTGGAGGAATAAGGCTCCCTGACTTCAGACTCTACTACAGTGCTACAGTAATCAAGACAGTATGATACTGGCACAAAAACAGAAATATAGATCAATGGAACAAGATAGAAAGCCCAGAGATAAACACACACACCTATGGTCACATTATCTTTGACAAAGGAGGCAAGAATATACAGTGGAGAAAAGGCAGCCTCTTCAATAAGTGGTGCTGGGAAAATTGGACAGGTACGTGTAAAAGTATGAAATTAGAACACTCCCTGACACCATACACAAAAATAAACTCAAAATGGATTAAAGACCTAAGTGTAAGGCCAGACACTATGAAACTCTTAGAGGAAAACATAGGCAGAACACTCTTTGACATAAATCGCAGCAAGATCTTTTTTGACTCACCTTCTTGAGTAATGAGAATAAAAACAAAAATGAACAAATGAGACCCAATTAAACTTAAAAGGTCTTGCACAGCAAAGGAAACCATATACAAGATTAAAAGACAACAGAATGGGAGAAAGTATTTGCAAACATAGCAATGGACAAAGGATTAATCTCCAAAATATACAAACAGCTCATGTAGCTCAATATCAAAAAAAAAAAACAATCAAAAACTGGGCAGAAGGCCTAAATAGACATTTTTCTAAAGAAGAAATATAGATGGCCAACAAACACATGAAAAGATGCTCAACATCAGTAATTATTAGAGAAATGCAAATCAAAACTACAATGAGGTGTCACTCAGAGTGGTCAGAATGGCCATGATCACACAATCTAAAAACAATAAATGCTGGGGAGGGTGTGGAGAAAAGGGAACCATCTTACACTGTTGGTGGGGATGTAAATTGCTACAGCCACTATGGAGAACAGTATTGAGGTTCCTTAAAACACTAAAAATAGAACTACCATGTGACCCAGCAATCCCACTCCTGGGCATATACCCAGAGAAAACCATAATTCAAAAAGACACATGCATCCCAATGTTCATTGCAGCATTATTTTCAATAACCAGGACATGGAAATAACTTAAATATCCACCAACAGAGGAATGCATATGGAAGATGTGGTATATATATAAAATGAAATTTTACTCAGCCATATAAAGGAATGAAATTGTTTAATTTGTAGAGACATGGATGAACCTAGAGACTGTCATACAGAGTGACATAAGTCAGAGAAAAACAAATATCATATATTAACTCATACATGAGGAATCTGAAAAAAATGGTATATATGATTTTTTTACAAACAGAAATACAGCCACAGACATAGAGAACAAACATATGGATACCAAGGAGGAAAGGTGGGTGGGATGAATTGGGAGATTGGGATTGGCATATATATACTATTGATACTATATATAAAACAGATAACTAATGAGGACCTACTCTATAGCACAGGGCACTCTACTCAATGCTTTGTGGTGACCTAAATGGGAAGGAAATCCAAAAAAGAGGGGATATATGTATCCGTACAGCTGATTCACTTTGCTGTACAGTAGAAACACAACATTGTAAAGCAACTGTATTCCAATAAAAACTTTAAAAAATTAATGTGGAAAAATATATAGAGCTTACTACTTTGAAATTGGAAAAGTTGGTATTGAAATTCTATAAAGGGAATGATATACTTAATGTATGTTCATTTTACTTTTTAAAATTGTGGTAAAATGTATAACACAGGAATTGCAATTATAATGTTTTTAAAGTGTGAAATTTGTGTGGCATATTTACATTCACATTGTTGTGCAGTCATCACCACATTCTGTTTCCACCTATTTTTCGTCACCTCAAACTCTCCCTCTGCCTCAGTCCCTGACAATCTCTATTCTTTTTTCTGTCTCTTTAAATGCTTCTAGTCCAAAAATTTCATATAAGTAGAATCATACAATATGTCCTTTTTTCTTTTCAACCTTTGATTTTAAAACTTTTCAAAAATACAGAAAAATTGAAAGAATGATACAATGAAATCCCATTTACCTACTACTACATTCAACAGTTAATATTTTGCAATATTTGTTTTATCGATCTACATATACTAATTTTCTTCTTTGTTATGGTGTTAAAGTACGCATCATATAAAATTTATCATCTTAACCATTTTTAAGTTCACAGTTTAGAAGTGTTAAGTATAAGAACTTTTTCATCTTGCAAATCTAAAACTCAATTTCCTTTAAACAGCAACTCTCTTTTACCTCATCTTCCCAGCCCCTCATAACCACTATTTTACTTTCCTTTTCTATGAATTTCAGTACTTTAGATACTTCATATAAGTGAAATTTGTCTTTTTGTGACTGACGTGTTTCTCTTAGCTTAATTTTGTCAAGTTTCATCCATGTTGCAGCATGTGGCAAGAAATCCTCCTTCCTTGCTAAGGCTGAAAGTAGTCCATCATATGTATGTAACACATTTTGTTTATCAGTTCACCCACCGATGGACACTTGGGAAACTCCCACTTCTGGGCTAACTAGTTCTGTTGTGAATAAAGGTGTGTAAATATCTCTTTAAAAAAAGTAAAGCAGAATGGGCATAAAATGCAATGCTCACAGTAAACTACAATATGAAATTGATATAATTCCAATAGTTGTCTTACTATTCGACATATTTAATATTTTCATGGGAATATCAATAGATCTATTTTATAGATGAGGATATTAAAGCACAGCATGAAGAGTAGTAGAGGTTTCCCCTTTGTTGTTTACCTACTTTCATAAATATATCCCTAAAATGAGTCTTACAGTTGATGGAATTGATAAGTCCCTAAGGCCACACTGAAAGAAACCTGATAATACTGAGTAAATTGGGCTATATTTACATTGAATACAGTTTTGTTAATTCTTTGACCTTGTTGAGACCATGTACTTTGTTGGTCTCCTCTCTAACCTGGCACAGGCAACTCTGGTAGCAAATCAAAGTGATGGAGAAGAAAGGAGAATGAATCAATTGTGACATTTAAAATCTTCTTAAAAGTTTTTGAAACTTCTTGAAGACAAAAGCTCTATGAAGTTATCTGAGGCTCTAAGAAAGGATTGTCTATTATTTATGCATCTCATACACTATAATTTCCCAATGATTTCTAATCAACTTAGTAACACCAGGGCACAATATTTTTCAGAGCAGTTAACAATTTGACAATAAGAATACTTCATTTATCTATTTTTATAAAGAACAGTGCCCTTCCTCACATAGTACAAATGTTTTCATTATTTATTGTCTCCTCAAGCTCAGTTGAACACATAACTCATAATTGAGAGAGAGCTCTTTATATATGTTGCATCATCTGATGGCTTTGAGAATATATAAAGTATCTACATCAGTCAGTGTATCTGCAGATGAAATGACTGTAAATGAGTGAATCATCAAATGTAGATTTGGCTTCCATGAGCAATCTCATTTCCCATTTGTACTAATGCAGCTCCCTCTCAAACAGCTGTGGAATTTAATAAGATAATAGTATCATATAATTTTTAGAGCTATAAGAAACTTCAGAAAACTTTATACCCTCTTCTTTGAAATCTTGGTGAGGATACAAATACTCAGTCTAGTTAAGAGTTTGGGTACAAAGTCACATAGCATCGTAGTATCCAGTCTGAACCACAGTTCTTTTTTTTCAATCTAATATATGTCCTTTTCAAAAATAACTTTTATAGTTTTTGCATTTGTTGAATTCAGTACAGTTCATCTGTCTCTTTTACTGAATGGTAAACATTCAAGGAAGTAGAAATAATTTTAAGTTGTATTAATTACTATGTTTACAGTTCTAAGAAAATATTGAGAAAATAATTTTTTTCTTCTTTTCATTTTCAAGATTCTTGAATACAATTTTGCTGGCTATGTACTTCAGAAAATTAGACATAGTCTATAATTAATGTCTAATAGTCTGAAAGGAAAAACAGAATTAATTTCCTACATGATGAAAGTCATCTGGGAGAATCCAAACTTCTGCCTGATGTTCCAATAAAAACTGTCCCCATTATCTTTTAAAATTAAAATGCTCCTTATAGTTACAAGCATTCTTCTCACTGCTTCTCTGCATGCATTGATATTTGTAAGATCAATATGAAATTTAGTATCAGCATGTTTAATCATAATCAGCCAGAGTCCTATGTTTAGCTGAACCTATAAAATGTATTATAATGATTCTAAAATGTTTAAGAATCACTGCCTCTGTGCATACAGAGACCTGCGTTAACTTATTGATTGCAACTAGTACACAGAAACAAACAAACACCATCTGGTGGCAAAAATGGTTCTATAACTATACCCCTTTCAATCTTGGTTCTAAAGTAATGCATCATTGATTGTGTTTCTCCAGATATAAAGATTGATTTTCTTTCTACACCTCAACAACGAAAATGTTTGTCCCTTTAAACCCCACAGTATCAATAACTATCGTTCTTCAAGCTAAGATAAAACTTTCAGGACTATGGAGTGGTCAAATGAGTTTGGTTGTTATAATCAGACCTCCATGAAATTTTTCAGTAAAAACTCCTCACCCTGTATGCATCTCATGAATAATAATGAGTGATGTTAAAGTGGTTGAACCTCAAGTTCAGACATTCAGAATGAAAATCAATGCTCAGCATATAAGTATAGAAAATGCCAAATATTAAATAATATTTTATTTGGATAAGAACAGGTGCACATGTGCACACATGTGTAAGCCTGTTGTGTATGTGCATGTGTATGTGTGTATGTTGATATAGGGCTTAGGTAGAAAGCCTCCTTCAATATAATACAATTTAAGAAGGTATCTGAAATAAGGGTAGAGGAAACTACCATGTCCACTCTTACAGGGATCCAACATTGTTATATCGCATTTGTATGTCTTTTATTCCTTTAGCACATCTACTTAAACCCCATGTTGGAATATGCCACCAGGGTCCCAGAGCCTTCTCCTCTTTCCTCCTTTTTCTTCTTGTTGTTTAACCCAACTTGTGAAATTCCTAGTGCAAATGGAAAGAATTGAGCTATATGTGTATGAAGATCTTACTGCCCTCAGTACTCAGGGTGGCTGTGCTGGACATAAGGCAGACCAATGTCTTGGGCAGTCACCTCCACCATTAAGAAACCTCATCGAGGACTCCTCAGACCAGGGTTTCATGGTTCAACATAAGGTCTCCATTTCAATAGACATACTGGGTAAAATCAGGCTTGCTATTCCATCTCACTGAAAAGAGTGCAGCTAAGAGAGGGTTCTGTCATGCTAACACCTATTTCAGCAGCCAGTGACAATATGTTTAACATTCTCATGGACAGGGACCCTAAGGAACTTCTAGAAGAACTTGTGGGCCAGGTATAAAGAACATAACACCTAGGCCAAATTACAACTAGTGTGAAGGATGAAGGATTGAGGGAGGTCCCAGTTTGAGGTCTGACTATGCCTAATTTGGACATATCTGCTTTCACATATACTGGCTACTTCTCTACACTTGAAGTTGATATGTCCTTAGGTAGAATCCAAGCTGGAGCATTGAATCATTGAAAGCAAATAACAGCAATCACCTTCATGGTCTATTGAGGCAGGGAAGAATGTGGAAGCAGGAAGTTTCAAGTTGCATCATAGTTCTGGGCAATTTGTCCATTCACAATGGGGCCTACTCTCATAGTAAGAGGGGCATGAAGGAGGCACAAAAGCCCCATCCAAGTTATTGGGGATCAGTATAAAACACTAGTCTGCAAAGAGGTCTGGGACAGGAGGAAGAATGCCTATAAATTTCCAGAGAGTGGGAGGAAATCAAGGCCCAAACCCATGTCTCTGGATTAATACAGTGGATTTAGACCCCATAACACAATGCCTCGGGAGCATATGGTGATATCTTAGGAGCCATTTACAAGGATAGTAGCTAAGCAGTGGAAGTCTGGGCAATCCAACCCAACTTTTATCTACTTTATCTTTTTTGCATGGTAGATATCTTCTTATTTATTATGTATAGTATACTTCCATGAAAGATTTCATTTTAAGAAAGAGTTTAATCATTTAAAAAGCTCCTAAAAATACTTGATTAGTCTAGAAAGTTGATGAGAATGCAGCATCTCAGAGACCAGACCTGGGTTCTGTTCAGGTGAGCAGCATGATTTACCCCCCAAAATGAATGGTGGTATGTGGGTTACTGCTGCTTTTGTGACAGGTTTAGGATCTTAGGTAGCCTCTGCAGAGGTGGCTGTATAAGAAAGAGAAGAACAAGGGAACAAGCAGAGGCTGCTAAGAAGATACCCAGAATACTCCTAGAGGCAGTACAGAATGATGAGTGGGTTGGGTACATGGGCTGGTGTATGCTCTGCTCTGAGGAACTAAGGTTGGAGAGCAGACTCCTATATGTGACCTCTGCCAGTTGCAGGGAATTTGATCAGACTCTGATTTTACAAGAAACATTACATGGGTTCTTTATCTAATCCACTGACAATCCAATTTCCATGAAGAGGCTAAAAGCATCATAGAACACTTTACTATTTTCTTTATATATCATCCCTCAATTACAGATAGTTATAGCTGTAGCAGTTCATGGAATATTCATTTATTCAAGCAGACCTTAAGAAAGTCAAGACCAATGATATAATTGCAGTGGGGTAAACTTTTTCAAAAGATCATATCCATGTGTGATATAGCATGTCATTGAATTTCCCTCTTGTCTCACCTTACCGCTCAGTATTGGAACTCAGGTTCTGACATATAAAATATGGTTAATAAAATGGACAATGTTATTAAACACAACATCATGAAGAAAATTCTTCCATTTTCAGACATCTTACATTAACTAACTTATTAATGTTATCTATAAAACATCTATAAAGCATCTATAAAACTGGTGTGTGTGTGATATTGTGATATATTGATAATTAGAAATATATATTTAGTCTTTGCCTATGGTTCCTGGCAAAAAAGCTTCTAAAACCTTTGGAATTTCCTGAGTGACAGGGATGATAAGAGCATCTTTTGTTGTAAAAATCTCATCTTTGCCTCTGGTTTCTGACAAAGAGCTCCTAAAATCCTTGGAATGAGTGATGAGTGCCTTGGTAAATTAATGAGATGACTCTTGGCTGAGGGACTACTAGATAACTTCAGGATGGGGGCTGGTCACCAGAAAGTCCAACCATGTGATTAGAGGGTTGGAACTTTCAGCCCTATCTCCAGACTTCCAGGGAGGACAATGAATTCCATTACCAATGACAAATGATTTAATTGATCATGACTATGAAATGGAACTTCTGTAAAAACCCTAAACAACAGAGTTTGGAAAGCTTCTGTAGTGGTGACCACATCCAGGTGCTGGGAAGGTGACCCACCTGGAGAGGACATGGAGGCCTACATCCATTTCACCATATTTCATCCTATCCATCTCTTACTCTGGGTAGTTAGTGGCAGAATTGAGTTGAATCATAGGTCATCCAGTTGGTATTGAGAGTTGGAGAATTGATTAGTGTGAAAAAAATACCACACACATTTGGTGTCAGAGTGTTGTGAGTAGAAACTATATGCTTATCTATATCTGTATTCAGGTGGCCATTGCAATGTTAACTATGGTAAGGTTAACATAAAAGCCCTGTCTCCTTATTGGAGAACCCCTTTTAGATCTGTGTCAACAAACACATTGATAACATGCATTGAACATGTTTACTGGGCCTATTAGAGATTCTAACAGGGAATAAACTTATCATTCTTCAGAGTTTCATGACTTTGGTGGGGGAAATGGATATAAATTAACCTGTGTTATAACTTGGAATAGTGAAAAGAGTGCTTGGCTAGTATGGCAAAAATAGACTACCTGTTCACTAAACTTGTGAACAGTTCCTTCTTTCTGGGGACACAACTAGATGATATTTCCCAGACTTTTCTTGGCATTAAACTGAGTTCTACAAATGTAATGTGAGTGGAAGTGATGCATGCCACTTCTGGGCCTGGCTTGTATAAATCTTCCATATTATTTACTCTTACACTTGCTTGATGCAGATAAAGACAATGACTTTGGAAGCTACTGGTAAAGTCTGTGTCCCTAATTCACAGTTGGAGAAAATGGCCTGCCAATTAGGAGCACCTACTTTGGACTTTATCCAAGTGAGGAACTTCTATCATATGTTAACTATTATGAACTTTGGTATTTGTTGCAACAAGCATTAATTTAGTTAATATAGCTAGGATTTTGAAGACTTGAATTCTGGTATAAGCTCTATCATCAGATGATGATAAGGTTTATACTCATATGAGGTATTTAATCTTGTCATATCTCAACATCCTCATCTGTAGAATGGCACTAATTATGCTTTTTCAACCATCATACAAGATCACAGGGTAGCCCTAATAAGATAATGGATCTGAGAAGACACTGAAAAGCATGATATATGATATGTGTACAAGGTGCTATAAAATAATTTGGGGTGCCCAGACCTCTTAAGTGACCAGTAAATTGAATTGATATCTCCATTCTGAACAAAATATCTTGCTTCTTATACATATGAATGATTTCCTGCTCAGTTTCTGAAATGCTTATTAGCATAGATGAATCTATGTTCAGATGTTGTGAAGAGAGAGTTAACACATGGTCCCATTTAGTCCTGCCTCTCACACCACAGTATAGAGATACTCTCCTGTGCATGATTGTTCAAAGGAAAAACACTAAATTGAAAACCAAAGTCAATCATAATCTTATCTATAACTTCACTCAGGCCAAAATCAGATTAATCTCACTGAGAAAACCACCAAAGTGCAATGGGAGCACTCAGCAAGATGATGCTGTATGGACTGACTCTGAAAACCCAGATCAGTGCTTTCAAATTCACTAATCTACCTTTCCATTTAATTTCTTATAATTGTTTTCACATATAGAGTTACATATGTAACATTTAATATATGTATTTTTTAACCTAAAGGGCAGCAATATTGATTTAAATTTCCTATGGGATGTATAAAATTTTCCATATCACGAAAAATTATCAGCCTTAAAAATCCATACTGTTAAAAATTATGTGATGAATAAGACAAAGTAAGCTATACCTGAGGCACCACTGCAGGTGTTCTAAAATTTCACCTCCTTCATTCCAGTCCCTATTCCCCATCCACCTCTTCTTGCAATACCACTAGAGTGCCCCAAATGCCAATTTCTATAATGCTTCATTGTTTTTTAAGTATATACATTTTTAAAGGTTTTTTTTTTTTCTTTATAAGAAGGATGTCATGTTATATATAATCTTTTGAGGATAACTGTTTCCATTTAATATTTTATGGCTGGGGTTCATTCCTATGAGGTTACACCACTGTAGTTTATTTCTTTTGATGGTTGTATACTGTGGTAGGCAGAATAATGGCGACCAAAGACATCCCTGTCCTAATATTCAGAACCTAGGAATATGTGTGGTTTTTGTTTGTTTGTTTGTTGTTTTTAACAGTAGGTCCTTATTTGTCATCTAATTTATACACAGTAATATGTATATGTTAATACAAAACTCCTAATTTATCCCTTCCCCCCTTTCCTCTTTGGTAACCATAAGTTTGTTTTCTATGTCTGTGAGTCTCTTTCTGTTTTGTAAATAAGTTCATAAATATCTCTTTTCTATATTCCACATATAAGTGATATCATATGATATTTGTCTTTCTCTGACTTACTTCACTTAGTATGATAATCTCTAGGTCCATCCATATTGCTGCAAATGACATTATTTCATTCTTTTTTATGGCTGAGTAATATTCCATTTCATATGTATACTGCATCTTTTTTATACACTCATCTGTCAATGGACACTTAGGTTGCTTCCATGTCTTGGCTATTGTAAATAGTGCTGTAATGAACAGTGGTGTGTATATGTCTTTCTGAATTACAGTTTTCTCCAGATATATGCCCAGGAGTGGGATTACAGGATCATATGGTGACTCTATTTTTAGTTTTTTAGGGAACCTCCATACTGTTTGCCATAGTGGTTCTACCAATTTACATTTCCACCAATAGTGTAAAAGGGTTTATTTTTCTCCAC
This sequence comes from Balaenoptera ricei, assembly GCF_028023285.1. NCBI lineage: Eukaryota > Metazoa > Chordata > Mammalia > Artiodactyla > Balaenopteridae > Balaenoptera > Balaenoptera ricei. The sequence goes on from NC_082652.1 coordinate 59,448,855, forward strand.
ACTTTCTCCAGCATTTATTATTTGTAGACTTTTTGATGATGGCCATTCTGACTGCTGTGAGGTGATACTTCATTATAGTTTTTAATTGCATTTCTCTAATAATTAATGATGTTTCACATCTTTTCATGTGTCTGTTGGCCATCTGTATGTCTTCTTTGGAGAAATGTTTATTCAGACCTTCTGCCCATTTTTTGATTGTGTTGTTTGTTTTTTGATATTGAGCTGTATGAGCTATTTGTATATTTTGGAGATTAATCCCTTGTTGGTCGCATCATTTGCAAATATTTTCTCCCTTTCCTTAGGTTGTCTTTTCATTTTGTTTATGGTTTCCTTTGCTGTGCAAAAGATTTTAAGTTTGGGGGAATATATTAATTACGTGGCAAAGGATAATTAAGGTTATAGATGGAAAGATTGCTAAGGGTCTTGAGACGTAGAAATTAGACAGGTAGAGATAGTGATATTAGAATTTAATAGAAAATGCCTGTGAGAGAAAAATGAAGAGGAATCCATGCAAGCCTGGCAGAGCTGTCAGATCTTGATGCAAGTCTGACTTTGAGTGAAGGAAAGAGGGAAGGAAGGTTGGGTATAAGCATCCTAGACCACCAGCCATCTAAAGAATGTTTGACAAGCCCTTCAAGGAATCCTCAAGCCAAAGCAAGCATCTGAGGAACATACATTTTGTAGGAAAAAGTCTGCCTTATAATAGATGCTGAACTCAGTCACTGGCTGGAAGAGCCCATGGGAGCCATGGCCTCACTGCAAAATCAGCCATCGATATTAGCTCAATAGTTTACGCTCTCAGTAAATTATGGTCCCTGTGTTTGGAGGTCTGTGAAGCATTTTCTCATAGCTGCCACCAGCTGGGAAGTGTTTGACTTTCAGATTTCTGGCCGGTCAATGATGGAAATTTTCAAAGCAGAGAATAATGTGGTCAAAATGGAATTTTGGAAGATGACATAGCATCTTAGTTCTTGTGGATAAAGAACACATAATAGATATAAGCTCTGCCTATAATAAATGCTAACCAAGTGTTTTTTTTAATAAAACTTACTCACTTATATGAAGTTGATGAAGTAAAAACAAAACAACAACAACAACAAAACAAAAGAACACCTCTTATAACCCTTGACTTCTAAAATACTGCTTTGAATCAAGTTTCCTTATTATTTATGACAACAATTTAGACCTGAGTAAGGGAAGCTTTTTCCGTATATGGCCTGAAAGTATTATAGGTTTGAGAGATCAGCTAGTGTCTATCACAATTATTCAACTCTGCCTTATAGTGTGAAGTCATCCATAGATTATAGGTAAAAGAAGAAGTATGGCTCTATTCCAATAAAATTTTATTTACAAAAGCACATGCTAGCCACAGGCTGTAATTTGCTGACCACAGATTTAGAGATTTCAAGTAATCAAATATATTTACATGATCAGTTATAACAGATCATTATAAAATTCAAGCCAGCATGGTATATTAGGAGTTTCATATTTAGGGAATTGTGATACAGAAAGCTCAATAAGTAGCCAAGGACCAAATCCTGTTTATTCAAAACATGTTCAATTCCAAAGAAATTGATTTTATCCATGGGAAGCCATTAGTACATTTTATGCAAGGAAATGACATAAAGAATTAGAGGGGCAAAGCAGAGGGAGGTGAGCCTGGAGGATAAACAGGTATGAAATTGTGCAGCCAAGAGATTAACAAAATATGAAAGCCTAATTCAAAAGGGAGTGACTGGTTAATTAATAGAAAGCAGTGGATAAAAAACTCTAAAAGGTACAAAATTCCCAGAATGCAGGAAACTTACATGTGGAAAATATGGAAGGGAAAGTATACTAGAATGAACCAGAGCTTTATATAGACTTGAGTCACTGGGTGAACAATGGTGTCCTTCACTAAAAAAAGAGGCAAAAAATGAGTATCTGATTTAATGGGGTCAGATGAAGGGCTCCTTTGAGGAGTTTGAATTGCCTGTGGGATATTGAAATAAAACTGTCTAGTAAGCAGTTGGTTGCTTATGTTACACAGTCCTGTGAAACATAAGTTTAACAGAAACTGTTTGGGGCCTATTTGAAAAACTATGTTGCCTGCCATTGTAAGGGAGTTGAACAATAATTAAGACAAAAGCTGACAGAGATAGGGAGAAAGAAAGAGCCTTTCACAAAGATTTAATCATGTTAATTTCCCAAATCTTCTTCCTTAAATGTCATTCTCCTCTTAGTATATATTATCATTCCTGCACTTATTTGATAGGAGGAAATATAAAGAATTTCTCAGGAGAAGTTGTAACTGTAATGTCACATTTTCCTGTCCATTCTAAATCTCAGTCATCTAAATTCTAGATTTTATATACCAGTCACATTTCTTTCCAAAATTTTTATTTAACAAGATTTATGTTTGGTCCCAATTTGACTAAATGAAAAGCAGCAAAGAGTAAATACAATGAACATATCTGATAGTTATTCAAAGTCATTTTCTTTAAGGTGAAATTTTGCTTTTCCAAATACCTCCCTCCCCCCAGGTATAGAGCTCACTGTTAATTCTATTTTAATATTATGCCTCAATAATAATAATAATTATAAACTGCTTCAATATGCCTGGCATTGTCATAAGTGCTTTACATTTATTAATCCATTAATTCCCCAAACCACCCAAAGAGGTAGTTACTATTATTGTCTTTGTTTAGAGGTGAGGAAACTAAGAAATTGTAAAGCTTGCTAAAGTTCATGCAGTTTATAGGTAGTAGGAGTGGGTATGTACCCACACAATATAATTACAAACTCCATATTATTATCCACTACCCAAAACTGCATCTCATAATCAGGTACTATACTGAAAATCATATAATTAACAATGTAAACTGATATTATTCCTGCCAGTCCTATCATTTCTTAAATAAAGTTCAAAGTTATCAGCTTGAAATATAAATGAGGCCCAAGTACTTCTGCATCATGTTTTCTTTCAAACCTCCCAAGGGTTCTCCTCACTGGGCCTTGCTGTTCTTTTGGCCCTAGAGAATCTCCGCATGATTAGACTCACATCATTATGATAACTGGGATCACAACCAGACACATGAAATTTGTCTGCATCTGTGTCTTCTAAAAGACATGGACGACTCAACTTTAAGGTAGTGTCTCAATTTTCATTTCGATAACTAATAGACACTTGAAATGCACAGATTAAAAAAGAACAAAGAGCACATTGTCATCTCTAATTATTTAAAACCTTAGCTTTTACTTGGAGAATATCTGATTGTGTTGCTAATTTATAAATGTTTAATTAAAGAAAATACCACACATTTGGTCTTGTGCATGTCTCATGATCCCTAACTGTGGAACAACATGCCACTTTTGATTATATTATGTAAATATTTATTTATAATTCTACCTTGTTCCACACACACTCACATACACACACAAAAACAAGCACACACACATGAATATCATAGTCCTTTTGACTGCATGAGGAGCACACGGAAGCCACATTACTCTGCATTTTACTATGAGTATTTAGTGTAATAATCCCTGAGGTAATCTTTTTAAAAAGGCTGTTTTTAGAGAAAACCTCCTTAGGGAATCCCTTCTCCTGTTAACTCCTTCTGCACATTCAGTTCCATTTCAGGAAAAAAAATTGTGAGGTGTTTCAAATATGTATTTTTTGTGAATTTATATTCTTCACATACAGGATAGCAAAATAGAATGGGGGAAAAATAGCTGGGTCAGTTCTAGCACTGGTTTATTCCATGCATTCCTCAGTTTAATATACGTGTATGGAACACCTCTGCATTGAATCTGTCTTCAGGAATCTTACAATTTAATGGAAGATATAGAAGACATAGTCATTCATTCAATAGTGTATCCAATCCACAAATATTTATTGTGTGTCTACAATGTAATTTCCATTTTCTTACCCTTATAAACAATAGACTGTAATGAATTTTATTAATCTTCTGAGGAGGTCATGTATTATGAGAGAGGATAAGTTTGATATGGTGCATTGTAATTGCAGAGTGATGAAACATCCTCCCGTTGTAGGAGTTTGAGTGGTAGAACAAGAAACAACCTTAAAAAGGAATTAGAATTTAAAGGGTGAATCCTTATTTACATGACCTTAGAGAACTATCTGGAAAGGGATAAGATTTTACAAAAGACCATACAAGTTCTCTTAAGTACTTAAAATATCAACTCTATACATTTACACAAAGAAAATGAATATAGCTAATGGAAGTCAAGAATAATATTTTCCCTTAGACTTAAGATTTTAAAAAAGAGCCTAGAGCTAGACTGTAGAGAACCTCAAATGCCAAACTAGGGAATCATACATTTTATATATACCACTGGCCACCAAACAGTTTCAACATCCCTTCATCATTAAAAAAGTATAGCACGGTCCTCACTATGTGAATATTTATTCATTTATGAATTATATACACACAGAAAAAATGCATTCAATCTTAATGTAATTCTGCAAGGTCTAGATAAATAAGGAATATTTTCCAACTCATTTTATAATCTCTATAACTAAACCTCTCAAGGAAAATATTAGAAAGGAAAATTATAAGACCAATCTTGATCAAGAAAATAAATGACAAAAATTTAAACAAAATGTTAATGAATTGAATTTAGCAATACGTTTTAAATAATGGTAAAGTTGAATAAAACCCAGAAATGTAAATTTGGTTTAACATTAGAAATATCAAGTAATATAATTAACCACATTGAAGGATTAAAAGAGAAAAGCTGTATCTGCAAGTCAATAGATGTAGAAAAATTATCAGATAAAATTCAACAACCACTGATGATTTTTTTAAAAAGCTAAACTCCTTTTTAGCAAACCAGGAATGGAAGAGAAAATTTTTTTAATATGATAAAAAGTATCTACAAAATTGCCAAGCAAACCTCATACTAAATGGTATTTTCCTCATAATTAGGAACAAGATCAGAGTGTACACTGTACTCTGACTTATTCAATAATATACTAGTAGTCCTGGCTAGTGCTCTATGGCAAGAAGAACCTATAGAAATATGATTATTTAACAGAAAGACATTAAGTTGTTACTGTTCTTGAGACAAATTTATATGTAAAACTTCAGTAGGATTGTATTAATTAAAGTGGGCTGGATTATTTTCTGATAACAAAGAACTACAAAATTTCAGAAACTTAAAAAACAAAAACTTATATTTTATTCACACTTCATGTCTAAAAAGAGTGAGCAGAGAAGTGCTCTTGACATTTCGTCAGGAAGCCCAGTTGATGGTGACCCAATTAAGATGAAAGCTTTCATACATGATTTTCACAATAACACTTACAGTGGGAGTGGAAATGAAAATTGAAATTGATCCCCAGCAATTGTATTTTTCCATCCAGAAATGACGTGTCATTTCCACTCACATTTTATTTATTTCACTAGTCAAGACAAGTCAGGAATATGCCTAACTTCAAATGGGTACAAGAGTGCAATCCTATTGTGTTCCCAGATTGAAGAGACTGGAATATTTGTAAGCAATCATAACAGATAAAATTAGAATCTACAGGTCAAATAAGGTAACTAATATAAGTGTTCAACAGAATTGCATTAAAAAAATATATAGATACATAGCAATTGCATATGCACTAGCAAAAAATAGTTAAGAAATTAACTTTAAAACTCTCATTTAATAATGTATAAGTTATATAAATTTCCACAAATAAATCTAACCAAAGATACAAAACTGAAATGGACAAAATTATAACACTTCATTAAAAAATTTAAAGCAGATTTAAATAAATGGAGAGTTATAAGATGCTACCAGAATTTATGAATCTATGGATTTAATGTTCCATCAGTTCACCTAAGTTGGTCCTTGTGTTTGTTTGCTTTCATAAAATCTAACAAAAAGATTCTGAAATTTATAAGAAGGAGCAAATAACAAAGAATCATTGAGAAAATCAGCCAAGTAGTATGACTTGTCTTATCAAATAGGATAAAGTGTTTGTAGAGCATGAGATTAGCATTTAGACTACAATTATGGAATAAAAGCCAAAAAGACCCATACGTGTACAGAAACTTCATTGATAAGGTGGCTGAACTTGTATTGGAGATCACTGGAAAAAGTATGGATCTTATAATAAGTGAATCTTAAATAATATTATACATTTCATAAATAAAAAAATAAAATTTGATTCCATCCCTACACCATACATTCCTGTTCATGTCAGGACCTACCATTACAAGCTTCATTAACATTTATCATTCATCCTCTCTTCTTCAACAATCCCTTCTCCCAGGTCATAGAATCATATATAGATATTTTTTTCACATCTTTATTGGAGTATAATTGCTTTACAATGGTGTGTTAGTTTCTGCTTTATAACGAAGTGAATCAGTCATACATATACACATGTTCCCATATCTCCTCCCTCTTGCATCTCCCTCCCTCCCACCCTCCCTATCCCACCACTCTAGGTGGTCACAAACCACTGAGCTGATCTCCCTGTGCTATGCGGCCACGTCCCCCTATTTTACGTTTGGTAGTGAATATATGTCCACGCCACTCCCCCACTCTGTCACAGCTTACCCCTTCCCCTCCCCATATCCACAAGTCCATTCTCTAGTAGGTCTGTGTCTTTATTCCCGTCTTACCCCTAGGTTCTTCATGACCTTTTTCTTTTTTTTCTTAGATTCCATATATATGTGTTAGCATACGGTATTTGTTTTTCTCTTTCTGACTTAGTTCATTCTGTATGACAGACTCTAGGTCCATCCACCTCACTACAAATAACTCAATTTCGTTTCTTTTTATGGCCAAGTAATATTCCTTTGTATATATGTACCACATCTTCTTTATCCATTCATCTGTCGATGGACACTTAGGTTGCTTCCATGTCCTGGCTATTGTAAATAGAGCTGCAATAAACATTTAGATACATACTCTTTCTGAATTATGGTTTTCTCACGGTATATGCCCAGTAGTAGGATTTCTGGGTCATCTGGTAGTTCAATTTTCAGTTTTTTTAAGGCAGCTCCATAATGTTCTCCATAGTGGCTCTATCAATTTACATTATCACCAACATTGCAAGAGTATTCCCTTTTCTCCACACCCTTTCCAGCATTTATTGTTTGTAGATTTTTTCATGATAGCCATTCTGATCAGTGTGAGATGATATCTCATTGTAGTTTTGATTTGCATTTCTCTAAAGATTAATGATGTTGAGCATTCTTCCATGTGTTTGTTGGCAATCTGTATATCTTCTTTGGAGAAATGTCTATTTAGTTCTTCTGCCCATTTTTGGATTGGGTTGTTTGTTTTTCTGTTATTGAGCTGCATGTGCTGCTTGTAAATTTTGGAGATTGATCCTTTGTCAGTTGCTTCAAATGCAATTATTTTCTCCCATTCTGAGGGATGTCTTTTGGTCTTGTTTGTAGTTTCCTTTGCTGTGCAAAAGCTTTTAAGTTTCATTAGGTCCCATTTGTTTATTTTTGTTTTTATTTCCATTTCTCTAGGAGCTGGGTCAAAAAGGATCTTGCTGTGATTTATGTCATAGAGTGTTCTCCCTATGTTTTCCTCTAAGAGTTTGATAATGTCTGGCCTTACATTTAGGTCTCTAATCCATTTTGAGTTTATTTTTGTGTATGGTGTTAAGGAGTGTTCTAATTTCATACTTTTACGTGTACTTGTCCAGTTTTCCCAGCACCACTTATTGAAGAAGCTGTCATTTCTCCACTGTATATTCTTGTCTCCTTTATCAAAGATAAGGTGACCATATACGCATGGGTTTATCTCTGTGCTTTCTATCCTGTTCCATTGATCTATATTTCTGTTTTTGTGCCAGTACCATACTGTCTTGATTACTGTAGCTTTGTAGTATAGTCTGAAATCAGGGAGCCTGATTCCTCCAGCTCCATTTTCCGTTCTCAAGATTGCTTTGGTTATTCAGGGTCTTTTGTGTTTCCATACAAATTGTGAAATTTTTTATTCTAGTTCTGTGAAAAACGCCAGTGGTAGTTTGATAGGGATTGCATTGAATCTGTAGATTGTTTAGGGTAGTACATCATTTACACAATGTTGATTCTTCCAATCCAAGAACATGGTATATCTCTCCATCTATTTGTATCATCTTTAATTTCTTTCATTACTGTCTTATAATTTTCTGCATACAGGTCTTTTGTCTCCTTAGGTAGGTTTATTCCTAGATATTTTATTCTTTTTGTTGCAATGGGAAACGGGAGTGTTTTCTTAATTTCACTTTCAGATTTTTCGTCATTAGTGTATAGAAATGCAACAGATTTCTGTGCATTAATTTTGTATCCTGCTACTTTACCAAATTCATTGATTAGCTCTAGGAGTTTTCTGGTAGCATCTTTAGGATTCTCTATGTATAGTATCATGTCATCTGCAAACAGTGACAGCTTTACTGCTTCTTTTCCGATTTGGATTCCTTTTATTTCTTTGTCTTCTCTGATTGCTGTGGCTAACACTTCCAAAACTATGTTGAATAATAGTGGTGAGAGTGGGCAACTTTGTCTTGTTCCTGATCTTAGTGGAAATGGTTTCAGTTTCTCACTATTGAGGATAATATTGGCTGTGGGTTTGCCATATATGGCCTTTATTATGTTGAGGAAGTTTCCCTCTGTGCCTACTTTCTGGAGAGTTTTTATCATAAATGGTGTTGAATTTTGTCAAAAGCTTTCTCTGCATCTATTGAGATGATCATATGGTTTTTCCCCTTCAATTTGTTAATATGATGTATCACGTTGATTGATTTGCATATATTGAAGAATCCTTGCATTCCTGGAATAAACCCCACTTGATCATGGTGTATGATCCTTTTAATGTGCTCCTGGATTCTGTTTGCTAGTATTTTCTTGAGGATATTTGCCTCTATGTTCATCAATGATATTGGCCGGTAGTTTTCTTTCTTTGTGACATCTTTTTGCAGTTTTGGTATCAGGGTGATGGTGGCCTAGTAAAATGAATATGGGAGTGTTCCTCCCTCTGCTATATTTTGGAAGAGTTTGAGAAGGATAGGTGTTAGCTCTTCTCTAAATGTTTGATAGAATTTGCCTGTGAAGCCATCTGGTCCTGGGCTTTTGTTTGTTGGAAGATTTTTAATCACAGTCTCCATTTCAGTGCTTGTGATTGGTCTGTTCATATTTTCTATTTCTTCCTTGTTCAGTCTCGGCAGGTTGTGCATTTCTAAGAATTTGTCCATTTCTTCCAGGTTGTCCATTTTATTGGCATAGAGTTGCTTGTAGTAATCTCTCATGACCGTTTGTATTTCTGCAATGTCAGTTGTTACTTCTCCTTTTTCATTTCTAATTCTATTTATTTGAGTCTTCTCCCTTTTTTTCCTGATGAGTCTGGCTAATGGTTTATCAATTTTGTTTATCTTCTCAAAGAACCAGCTTTTAGTTCTGTTGACCTTTGCTATTGTTTCCTTCATTTCTTTTTCATTTATTTCTGATCTGATCTTTATGATTTCTTTCCTTCTGCTAACTTTGGGGTTTTTTGGTCCTTCTTTCTCTAATTGCTTTAGGTGCAAGGTTAGGTTGTTTATCTGAGATGTTTCCTGTTTCTTAAGGTAGGATTCTATTGCTATAAACTTCCCTCTTAGAACTGCTTTTGCTGCATCCCATAGGTTTTGGGTAATTGTGTTTCCATTGTCATTTGTTTCTAGGTATTTTTTGATTTCCTCTTTGATTTCTTCAGTGATCTCCTGGTTATTAAATAGTGCATTATTTAGCCTCCATATGTTTGTAGTTTTTACAGATCTTTTCCTGTAATTGATATCTAGTCTTATAGCATTGTGGATGGAAAAGATACTTGATACGATTTCAATTTTCTTAAATTTACCGAGGCTTGATTTGTGACCCAAGATATGATCTGTCCTGGAGAATGTTCCATGAGCACTTGAGAAAAATGTGTATTCTGTTGTTTTAGGGTGGAATGTCCTATAAATATCAATTAAGTCCATCTTGTTTAATGTATCATTTAAAGCTTGTGTTTCCTTATTTATTTTCATTTTGGATGATCTGTCCATTGGTGAAAGTGGGGTGTTAAGGTCCCCTACTATGATTGTGTTACTGTCGATTTCCCCTTTTATGGCTGTTACTATTTGCCTTATGTATTGAGGTGCTCCTATGTTGGGTGCATAAATATTTACAATTGTTATACCTTCCTCTTGGATCGATCCCTTGATCATTATATAGTGTCCTTCTTTGTCTCTTGGAATAGTCTTTATTTTAAAGTCTATTTTGTCTGATATGAGAATTGTTACTCCAGCTTTCTTTTGATTTCCATTTGCATGGAATATCTTTTTCCATCCCCTCACTTTCAGTCTGTATGTGTCTCTAGGTCTGAAGTGGGTCTCTTGTAGACAGCATATATATGGGTCTTGTTTTTGTATCCATTCAGCCAATCTGTGTCTTTTGGTGGTTGCATTTAATCCATTTACATTTAAGGTAATTATTGATATGTATGTTCCTATTCCCATTTTCTTAAATATTTTGGGTATGTTAGTGTAGGTGTTTTCCTTCTCTTGTGTTTCTTGCCTAGAGAAGTTCCTTTACCATTTGTTGTAAAGCTGGTTTGGTGGTGCTGAACTCTCTCAGCTTTTGCTTGTCTGTAAAGGTTTTAATTTCTCCATCAAATCTGAATGAGATCCCTGCTGGGTAGAGTAATCTTGGTTGTAGGTTTTTCTCCTTCATGACTTTAAGTATATCCTGCCACTCCCTTCTGGCTTGCAGAGATTCTACTGAAAGATCAGCTGTTAACCTTATGGGTATTCCCTTGTGTGTTATTTGTTGTTTTTCCCTTGCTGCTTTTAATATATTTTATTTATATTTAATTTTTGATAGTTTGATTAATATGTGTCTTGGTGTGTTTCTCCTTGGATTTATCCTGTTTGGGACTCTCTGTGCTTCCAGGACTTGATTAACTATTTCCTTTCCCATATTAGGGAAGTTTTCAACTATAATCTCTTCAAATATTTTCTCAGTCCCTTTCTTTTTCTCTTCTTCTTCTGGGACCCCTATAATTCGAATGTTGGTGCGTTTAATGTTGTCCCAGAGGTCTCAGAGACAGTCCTCAGTTCTTTTCAATCTTTTTTCTTTATTCTGCTCTGCAGTAGTTATTTCCACCATTTTATCTTCCAGGTTACTTATCCTTTCTTCTGCCTCAGTTATTCTGCTATTGATCCCATCTAGAGTATTTTTAATTTCATTTATTGTGTTTTTTATCATTGCTTGGTTCCTCTTTAGTTCTTCTACGTCCTTGTTAAATGTTTCTTGCATTTTGTCTATTCTATTTCCAAGATTTTGGATCATCCTTACTATCATTATTCTGAATTCTTTTTCAGGTAGACTACCTATTTCCTCTTCATTTGTTAGGTCTGGTGTGTTTTGACCCTGCTCCTTCATCTGCTCTGTGTTTTTCTGTCTTCTCATTTTGCTTATCTTACTGTGTTTGGGGTCTCCTTTACACAGGCTGCAGGTTCGTAGTTCCCGTTGTTTTTGGTATCTGTCCCCAGTGGCTAAGGTTGGTTCAGTGGATTGTGTAGGCTTCCTGGTGGAGGGGACTAGTGCCTGTGTTCTGGTGGATGAGGCTGGATCTTGTCTTTCTGGTGGGCAGTTCCACATCTGGTGGTGTGTTTTGGGGTGTCTGTGGCCTTATTATGATTTTAGGCAGCCTCTCTGCTAATGGATGGGGCTGTGTTCCTGTCTTGCTAGTTGTTTGGCATAGGGTGTCCAGCACTGTAGTTTGCTGGTAGTTTAGTGATGCTGGGTCTTGATGTTGAGATGGAGATCTCTGAGAGATTTTTGCCATTTGGTGTTCCGTGGAGCTGGGAGGTCTCTTGTTGACCAGTGTCCTGAAGTTGGCTCTCTCACCTCAGAGGCACAGCCCTGATGCCTAGCTGTAGCACCAAGGGCCTTTCATCCACATGGCTCAGAGTAAAAGTGAGAAAAAATAGAAAGAAAGAGAGAAAGAAAGAGGATAAAATAAAATAAAATAAAATAAAGCTATTATAAAGCAAAGCTATACAGACAAAATCTCACCCAGAAGCATACACATATACACTCACAAAAAAAGGAAAAGGGGAAAAATTAATATATCCTGCTCCCAAAGTCCACCTCCTGAATTTGGGATGATTCGTTGTCTATTCAGGTATTCTACAGATGCAGGCACATCAAGTTGTTTGTGGAGTTTTAATCCACTGCTTCTGAGGCTACTGGGAGAGATTTACCTTTCACTTCTTTGTTCGCACAGCTCCCGAGGTTCAGCTTTGGATTTCGACCCGCCTCTGTGTGTAGGTCGCCTGAGGGCGTCTGTTCCCCGCCCAGACAGAATGGGGTTAACGGAGCAGCTGCTTCGGGGGCTCTGGCTCACTCAGGCCGGGGGGAGGGAAGGATACGGATGCTGGGTGAGCCTGCAGCAGCAGAGGCCGGCGTGACGTTGCACCAGCCCGAGGCGCGCCGTGCGTTTTCCTGGGGAAGTTGTCCCCAGATCACGGGAGCCTGGCTGTGGCGGGCTGCACTGGCTCCTGGGAGGGGCGGTGTGGAGAGTGACCTGTGCTCTCACACAGGCTTTTTGTTGTTGGGAGCAGCAGCCTTAGAGTCTCATGGCCGTCTCTGGGGTCTGCTCTGATAGCCGCGGCTCGTGCCCGTCTCTGGAGCTTGTTTAGGAGGCGCTCTGAATCCCCTCTCCTTGTGCACCATGAAAGAAAGAGGCAAGAAAAAGTCTCTTGCCTCTTCGGCAGCTGCAGACTTTTTCCCGGACTCCCTCCCGGTTCGCTGTGGTGCGCTAACCCCTTCAGGCTGTGTTCATGCCGCCAACCCCAGTCCTCTCCCTGTGATCCGACTGAAGCCCGAGCCTCAGCTCCCAGACCCCTCCCGCCCCAGCTGGGGAGCAGACAAGCCTCTGGGGCTGGTGAGTGCGGGTCTGCACCGATCCTCTGTGTGGGAATCTCTCCGCTTTGCCCTCCACACCCCTGTGGCTGCACTCTCCTCTGTGGCTCTGAAGCTTCCCCCCTCTGCCACCCGCAGTCTCCGCCCACAAAGGGGCTTCCTAGTGTGTGGAAACCTTTCCTCCTTCATGGCTCCCTCCCACTGGTGCAGCTTCCATCCCTATTCTTTTGTCTCTTTTATTTCTTTTTTCTTTTGCCCTACCCCAGTACGTGAGGAGTTTCTTGCCTTTTGGGAGGTCTGACATCTTCTGCCAGCATTCAGTGGGTGTTCTGTAGGAGCAGTTCCACGTGTAGATGTATTTCTAATGTATCTGTGGGAAGGAAGGTGATCTCCGTGTCTTACTCTTCCGCCATCTTGCCCAGACCTCTCCATAACATCTTACAGAAAAACCCAAATGAACTTTTTAGCCAACCCAATTGTTATAATGTTTATCTATCACTATAGTAAGAAAGCCACAGCAGCCTTTGTCCCTAATTACAGTTTATATTGTAAACTGTAATTATAGTGCTTTTTATTCAAGAACAAAAACAGATTTTTGTTTTTAAAATGCCTTAATTTTTAACACTTAATTTAGGAATACATTGAGATATGTTACTGTGTCACAACACAGGATGGGAGTGCAATCAGGATTTAGATAAACAAATGAGCGAAAATGCATATTCATTCCAGTTAATAGAAAACACTTTGCTAAAGCCCTTATTCTCATTTTATTTATGTGCTATATTACAATTTTGCATTGAAGAGATTTAAATAAGTGGTGAAAAATCCATGAACCACTTAAGATAAAAGCAAGTTAAGTAACCACTGTCCAGGAAATGGTCTCTACATGTGAGTATCATGAAACTACCTAGGAAATGCCATTATGAAAGTAATCACTTATCTTGATTCAAACAAAAATTTATCTAGGAAGAAGACTATACTATAATTCTCTTTTTAAATAAACAACTAGGTGTTTTATTTAACTTTTTATTGTATATTGGAGTAGAGCTTATTAACAATGTATTGTTAGTTTTAGGTGCACAGCGAAGTGGCTCTGCCATACATAAACATGTATCCCTTCTCCCCCAAACTCCCTTCCCATACAGGCTTCCACATAACATTGAGCAGAGTTTCCTGTGCTATGCAATAGGTCCTGGTTGGTTATCAGTTTTAAATATATCAGTGTGTACATGTCAATCCCAAGCTCCCAAACTATTCCTTCCCTTCCTCCCTGGTAACCATAAGTTAGTTCTCTAAGTCTGTGAGTCTGTTTCTGTTTTGTAAATAAGTTCATTTGTACCATTTCTATTTAGATTCTGCATACAAGTTATATCAACTAGTTTTAAAAAGATATTGCATAAAATTCCAATGGGCTTTTAAGCAATAATTTTCTTAGTGATATATTTTACCATTTGCAGCAGATTTTTTCAATGAAGTTCTGTAGCAAATATCCTTATTTTCCTTTTAGATCAAAAGTAGGATTCTTGCTTAGGTGTACTTCTAACCAATTATTAGGTCAGCAAGGTAAGTTTTAAGATCATAAGTTCAGCTCATAAATATATTCTGTTATTTAAAATTTTTGTTATAATTTTATTAATTTAGATTCCTAGGAATAAAATCAGAATGTTCAAACCTAAAAGGTAATGCATTCATGAATAGACTTTCAAATACTAAAATTTTCTACTAGATTTAAAACTAAATTTAAAAATTAAAATTAGGTGTATACCCTCCATTTTATAATTAATGAATCTCACTGGGTTATCTATGTTTGGAACTAACAGTCAGAATAGTGCTATCATGACTATGCCTTTTCAGACAAAAAGAGAGACTCTTTAAAAATTAACAATGCTCTCTAGAAGATTTAAACAAAAAGGGATGAACAATACAATAACTGAAATGAAAAATATGTTAGAAGGAATCAGTAGCAGAATAAATGAAGCAGAAGAACGGATAAGTGAGCTGGAAGATGGAGTGGTGGAAATCACTACCCTTGAACAGAATAAAAAAAAAAAAAAAAGAATGGAAAGAAAGGAGGACAGCTCCAGAGACCACTGGGACAATATCAAATGCACCAATATTTGCATTATAGTGATCCCAGAAGGAGAAGAGATAGAGAAAGGACCTGAGAAAATATTTGAAGAGATTATAGCTGAAAACTTCCCTAACATGGGAAAGGAAACACTCACTCAAGTCCAGGAAGTGTATACAGTCCCATACAAGATAAATCTAAGGAGGAACATACCGATACCCATACTAACCAAACTGTCAAAAATTAAAGACAAAGAAAAAATATTAAAAGCATCAAGGGAAAGGCAAGCAAATAACATACAAGGGAATCTCCATAAGGTTATTAACTGATTATTCAGCAGAAACTCTGCAGACCAGAAGGAAGTGGCACAATATATTTAAAGGGATGAAAGGGGGAAACCTACAAACAAGAATACCCAGTAAAAATCTTATTTAGTTTTGATGGAGAAATCAAAAGACTTACAGATAAGCCAAAACAGAGATTTCAGCACCAGCAAACCAGCTTTACAACAAATCCTAAAGAAACTTCTCTAGGTGGAAAAGAAAAGGCTACAACTCGAAACAAGAAAATTATGAATGGGAAAGCTCACTGGTAAGGCAAACAAAAAGTAAAGGTAGGAAATCATCCATACACAAATATGATATCAAAACCAACAATCATGAGAAGAGGAGAGTACAAATGCAGGATAATGGAAATGCATTGGCAATTAAGACACCAGCAACTTGTATATATACAGACTGTTATATCAAAACCTCATGGGAAGCACAAACAAAAAGTCTACAATAGATACAAATACAAAAAAGAAAAAGCAATCCAAACGCAGCACTAAGATAGTCATCAAGTAACAAGAGAGGTGAACAAAAGGGGAAGGGAAGAAAAAAGACCTACAAAAACAAATCCAAAACAATTAACAAAATGGCAATAGGAACATACATATTAATAATCACATTAAATGTAAATAGAATAATTGCTCCAACCAAAAGGCAAAGATGGCTGAATGGATACAAAAACAAGACCCATATATAGGCTGTCTACAACAGACCTACTTCAGATCTAGGGTCACACACAGACAGAAAGTGAAGGGATGGAAAAAGTTATCCCATGCAAATTAAAATCAAAAGAAAGCTGGAGTAATGATACTCATATCAGGAAAAATAGACTTTAAAATAAAGACTGTTACAAGAGACAGGGGAGGACACTACATAATGATCAAGGGATCAATCCAAGAAGAATACATAACAATTGTAAGTATATATGCACCCAACATAGGAGCACCTCAACATATAAACCAAATGCTAACATCTATAAAAGAAGAAATTGACAGTAGCACAATAATAGTGAGGAACTTTAATACCTCACTTTCATCAATGGACAGGTCATTCAGACAGAAAATCAATAAGGAAACACAGACCTTAAATGACACAATAGACCAGATAGACTTAATTGATATTTATAGGACATTCCATCCAAATGCAGCAGAATACACTTTCTTCTCAACTGCACATGGAACATTCTCCCGGATAGAGCACACCTTGGGTCACAAATCAAGCTTTGGTAAATTTAAGAACATTGATATTGTATCAGGCATCTTTTCTGACCAGTATGCTATGAGATTAGAAATAAATTACAGGAAAAATAATTAAAAAAAGAAAAAAATGTGGATGCTAAACTATATGTTGCTAAATAGCCAATGGATCACTGAAGAAATTAGAGAGGAAATCAAAAATTACCTAGAGACAAAAGAAAATGAAAACACGATGACCCAAAACTTAGGGAACACAGCAAACACAGTTCTAAGGGGTAAGTTTATAGCAATACAATCTTACCTCAGGAAATAAGAAAAATCTCAAATAAGCAACTTAACCTTATACCTAAAGCAACCAGAGAAAGAAGAAAAAACAAAACCCAAAGTTAATAGAAGGAAAGAAATCATAAAGATTAGAGCAGACACAAATGAAATAGAGACAAAGAAAATAATAGAAAAAAATCAATGAAACTAAAATCTAGTTCTTTGAAAAGATAAACAAAATTGATAAACCTTTAGCCAGACTCATCACAGAAAACAAAAACGAAAAAAAAAAAAAGAGGGAGGGGGTCAAATCAATAAAACTAGAAATAAAAGAGGAGAAACTAC
Organism: Balaenoptera ricei; assembly: GCF_028023285.1. Classification (NCBI taxonomy): domain Eukaryota; kingdom Metazoa; phylum Chordata; class Mammalia; order Artiodactyla; family Balaenopteridae; genus Balaenoptera; species Balaenoptera ricei. The sequence goes on from NC_082652.1 coordinate 59,465,941, forward strand.
AACAGACACCAAGGAAATACAAAGGATCATAAGAGATTACTACAAACAACAATATGCCAATAAAATGGACAACCTAGAAGAAATGGACAGATTCCTAGAAAGATACAACCTTCCAAGACTGACCCAGGAAGAAATAGAAAATATGAACAGACCAGTCACAAGTACTGAAATTGAAAGAGTGATTCAAAAACTCCCAACAAACAAAAGTCCAGGACCAGAAGACTTCTCAGTTGAATTCTAGCAAACATTTAGAAAGAGTTAACACCTATCCTTCTGAAGCTCATCCAAAAAATTACAGAGGAAGGAAGACCCCCCCCAAGTTCTTTCTATGAGGCCACAATCGCCTTGATACCAAAACCAGCTAAAGATACCACAAAAAAAAGAAAATTACAGGCCAATCTCACAGATGACCATAGATACAAAAGTCCTCAACAAAAACACTATCAATCTGAATCCAACAATACATTAAAAGGATCATACACCATGATCAATTGGGATTTATCCCAGGGATGCAAGGATTCTTCAATATCTGAAAATCAATCAATGTAATACACCACATTAACAAGCTGAAGAATTAAAACCAAATGATCACCTCAATAGATGCAGAAAAAGCTTTTGACAAAATTCAACACACATTTCTGATAACATCTCTCCAGAAAATGGGGATACAGGGAACATACCTCAACAAAATAAAGGGCATATATGACAAAACTACAGCAAACATCTTTCTCAAAGGTGAAAAGCTGAAAGCATTGCCTCTAAGTTCAGGAACAAGACATAGATATCCACTGTCACCTCTTTTATTCAACCTAATTTTGGAAGTCCTACTCATTACAATAAGAGAAGAAAAAGAAATAAAAGGAATTCATGCTGGAAAGAAGTAAAACTGTCACTGTTTGCAGATGACATGATACTACACATAGAAAATCCTAAAGATGTTACCAGAAAACTACTGGAGCTCATCAATGAATTTGGTAAAGTTGCAGGATACAAAATTAATACACAGAAATCTCTTGAATTACTATAGAATAACAACAAAAGATCAGAAAGAAATTAAGGAAACAATCCCATTTACCATTGCAACAAAAAGATTAAAATACCTAGGAAGAAAAGACCTGTACTCAGAAAATTATAAGATGCTGACAAAAGAACTGAAGATTTCACAAACAGATGGAAAGATATGCCATGTTCTTGGATTGGAAGAATCAATATCGTCAAAATGACTATACTACCCAAGGCAATCTACAGATTCAATGCAATCCTTATCAAATTACCAATGGCATTTTTCACAGAATTAGAAAAAAAGAAAATTAATTTGTATGGAAACACAAAAGACACTGAATATCCAAAGCAAACCTGAGAAAGAAAAACGGAGCTGGAGGAAACAGGCCACAAAACTACAGTCATCAAAACAGTATAGTACTGTCCAAAAACATAAATCAATAGAACAGGATAGATAGCCCAGAAATAAACACACACACCTATGGCCAATTAACATGTGAAAAAGGAGGCAAGAATATACAATGCAGAAAAGACAGCCCCTTCAATAAGTGGTGCTGGGAAAACTGTACAGCTACATGCAAAAGAATGAAATTAAAACATTCTCTAAAACCGTGCACACACACAAAAAAACATAAAATGGATCAAAGACTTAAATGTAAGGCCAGACCCTATTAAAACACTTAGAGTAAAGCATAGGCAGAACACTCTTTGATGTAAATCACAGCAATAAATTTTGGGGTCTACCTCCTACAGTAATGAAAATAAAAACAAAAATAAACAAATGGGACCTCATTAAACTTAAAAGCTTTTGCATAACAAAGGAATCCATAAACAAAAAAGAAGACAACCCACAGAATGGGAGAAAATATTTGCAGATGAAGAGACCTACAGGGATTAATCTCCAAAATATACAAAAAGCTCATGCAGCTCTATGTCAAACAAACAAACAAACAAAACAATCAAAAAATGTGCTGAAGAACTAAATAGACATTTCTCCAAGAAGACATACAGATGGCCAAAAGGCACTTGAAAAGATGCTTAATATCACTAATTATCAGAGAAATGTAAATCAAAACTACAATGAGTTATCACCTCACACTGGTCAGAATGGCCATCATCAAAAAAATCTGCAAACAATAAATGCTGGAGAGGGTGTGGAGAAAACAGAGCCCTCTTACACTGTTGATGGGAATGTAAATTGGTGCAATCACTATGGACATCTGTATGGAGATACCTTAAAAGAAACTAAAAATAGAACTACCTTATGATCCAGCAATCCCACTCTTGTCTGTATAACCAGAGAAAACTAAAATTCAAAAAGATGCATGCACCCCAATATTCATTGCAGCACTATTTGTAATAGCCAAGACATGGAAGCAACCTAAATGTCCATTGACAGATGAATGGATAAAGGAAATGTGGTACATATATAAATGGAATATTACTTAACCATAAAAAGAATGAAATAATTGCAGCAATGTGGATGGACCTAGAGATTATCATACTAAGTGCAGTAAGTCAGACAGAGAATGACAAATATCATATGATATCACCCATATGTGGAATCTAATTTATAAAAATGATATGAATGAACTTATGTACAAACAGAAACAGACTCACAGATTTTTTAAAAGTGTTTATTAGAGTATAGTTGATTTACAATGTTGTGTTAGTTTCAGGTGTACAGCAAAGTGAATCAGTTATACATATACATATATCCACTCTCTTTTTAGATTATTTTCCCATATAGGCCATTACAGAGTATTGAGTAGAGTTCCCTGTTCTATACAGTAGGTTCTTATTAGTTATCTATTTAGATGTCCACTCTCATCACTCTTATTCAACATAGTTTTGGAAGCCCTAGCCATGATAATCAGAGAAGAAAAAGAAATAAAAGGAATACAAATGGGAAAAAAAGAAGTAAAACTGTCACTGTTTGCAGATGACATGATACTATACATAGAAAATCCTAAAGATGCCACCAGAAAACTACTAGAGCTAATCAATGAATTTGGTATGGTTGCAGGATACAAAGTTAATGCACAGAAATCTCTGGCATTCCTATACACTAAAAACTAAAAATCAGAAAGAGAAATTAAAGAAACAATCCCATTTACCATCACAACAAAAAGAATAAAATACCTAGGAATAAACCTACCTCAGGAGGCAAAAACCTATATTCAGAAAACTATAAAATACTGATAAAAGAAATCAAAGATGATACAAACAGATGGAAAAATATACTATGTTCTTGGATTGGAAGAATCAATATTGTCAAAATGACTATGCTACCCAAGACAATGTACAGATTCAATGCAATCCCTGTCAAACTGCCAATAGTATTCTTCACAGAATTAGAACAAAAATTTTTACAATTTGTATGGAAACACAGAAGTCCCTGAATAACCAAAGCAATCTTGAGGGGGAAAAAATGGAGCTGGAGGAATCAGGCTCCCCAACTTCAAACTATACTACAAAGCTATAGTAATTAACACAGTATGGTATTGGCACAAAAACAGAAATATAAATCAATGGTACAGAATAGAAAGCCCAAAGATAACCTCATGCACATTTGGTCACCTAATTTATGACAAAGGAGGCAAGAACATACAATGGAGAAAAGACATCGTCTTCAATAGGTGGTGTTGGGAAAACTGGACAGCTACATGTAAAAGAATGTAAATAGAACATTACCTAACACCATACACAAAGATAAACTCCAAATGGATTATAGACACATTTCACTGAACTAACAGATTTTGGAAACAAATTTAAGGTTACCAAAGGGAAAAGGTGGAGGGACGAGAAAAATTAGGAGCTTGGGATTAACATACTCACTACTACATATAAAATCAATAATCAACAAAAACCTACTCTATAGCACAGGGAACTCTACTCAATATTCTGTAATAATCTATATGGGAAAAAAATCTGAAAAAAAATGAACATGTGTATATGTATAACTGAATCAATATACTGTACATCTGAAACTAACATAACATTGTAAATCAACTATACACCAATATATTTTTTAAAATTATCAATGCTCTGATAAAATCTGTCCTTGACAAATGTACTTTTCAGTGTTTATTTTGGGAGTGTATGAGTACCAGTAGTTGCCCAGGGGACAAGGGTGGTATAGAACAGTATAATACTGACCATAAGGCTTCTGTAGCTGGTGAGAAAAATTAAAGTTATTTTTACAGTCTACATAAAAAATCAGGGCTTCCCTGGTGGCGCAGTGGTTGAGAGTCTGCCTGCCTGTGCAGGGGACGTGGGTTCGAGCCCTGGTCTGGGAGGATCCTACATGCCGCAGAGCGGCTAGGCCAGTGAGCCACAATTACTGAGCCTGCGAGTCTGGAGCTTGTGCTCCGCAACAAGAGAGGCCGTGATAGTGAGAGGCCCGCGCACCGCGATGAAGAGTGGCCCCCGCATGCCACAACTAGAGAAAGCCCTCGCACAGAAACGAAGACCCAACGCAGCCATAAATAAATAAATATTAATTAATTAATTAATTAAAAAATCAAGCACACATGTTTATTAGAAATGGGAGGTGTTCTAATACAATTTCCTAATTAGCTCACAGCAGGCAAGAGTAATGACTATATAGGAATAATGACTAAAACAAGGATTCTTAATCTTTGCTTCAGGTCTCCTTTTGAACCCTTAAAAATTGTGTAAAAAGTGTGTGTGTGTGTGTGTGTGTGTCCAGAGACAGTTCACAGCTCCAGTTACTTTTTCAAAGAGTAATGCTTCCACCCTCACCACCATATACCTCTGAACTGGGTATAGACCATTAGCTAAAAAGTGAACACTTCCCTTTTGATATAATGGGGAGAACATGGCTGGAGTCAGAAAGAACTCATTATTCCCCCAGCTCCACAGTTCTTTAATGCTAGAATACTGAGCTAATCACTTCAGCTCAGAGTCTCCAGTACAGGGCCTGCTGGCACCTAGGGTGTCTTTGTGAGTATTATAAAAAGGAATATTTTTCTTCCTCAGGCTGAGGCAAACCTTTGCCAAGCACAGAATGGAATTCAGCTCCATGTGACTCTGTGACTTTGTGTAGGATAAAACCTGTCTGGTCATTATTAGTAACATGAGAATAATTTATTCAAAACACTTTTATTAAGTGTTGGGCTTGGTCTTAAGCATTGAGGAGGCAGATGTCGACAAATCAGACAAAAAACCTTGCTGTCTTGGAGTTTATATTCTGGGTGGTGGTAGTAGTTTTGGGGGATGGGGTGGTAGAGAGGTAATGTTTAATGAGATATGACATGTAAAGAATGACCTGAAAAACTTGATGGGGAGAGAGAGAGAGGTAGAGAGAGAGAGAGAGAGAGAGAGAGAGAGGGAGAATGAATGTAATTGATTAACATTTTCTTTGGCATATAATAAGGACTTAGGGATGGTGTTTTATATTTTGAAATTGTAATATGGAATATTATTAGGGAAAAGGGTGTTTCAATTCTAAGAACCTCATAGTATTCTCATATGTTACTACATTCAAGTTGTTTTCAAATCATTAAAAGGACACACTGCTTTAAATAACAGCATATAAGCAATTCAAAATGACAGTTTTTACTCTTCATGCTTACTTCAAAGACCTCAAGAAATATTATGAGCCTCTGGAGTTAGCTAGCTCCACCATAGGAAATAGGATTCCGAATCTGTGTTCAGAATATAGGAAAGGACTCAGATTCTAACAAGTTACCTTCCTCAGTCCTACAGACAGCACATCCAGGCTGGTAGACAAAGGTGTAATGTCTGCTGGGATAAGCAATCTCTGTGATAAATTGTTTGTCTTCGTGGTTAGGCAAGGAGATATTTAATAGAGCTGTCACTCATTTTTGGAAGAGAAGAGGAAAAAGAGAGAAGTGGATGAGGGAAAGAACTTGTTCACTTTGCCCTGAAAATATTATTTTCTTTTTAAGACTATGAAATTTGAGCCCTATTTTATGAAACAGATTTGCCTGCTAGCAGTTTTACAGGCAGAGGTGACTACTTATTTCTTATTCTTCACACAAAAAAGTGTGTAAGTCAGTCATTACTTCTATTTCTATTTCTTATGGAGGCTCTGCAAAAAGAAAGAGACTCACATAGGGTTAATTATCACAAACTTTGCTATATTGCTGAGGCACAGGTTGGAAAAGAAGAAAAGAAGCAGATCTGTCCCATTACATTGTTAGTTTCTGTCTTGGAGCTCTAAGCACAATTCGACCCCTTTCTGGGAAGGAAACGACCATAACTGCACCATTCTGGTTCATTTAAGGAGGAGGTATTGTGTTCACAAAATGAGGCTTCATAAATATCTCCATTTGCTGTCCAAATCCCAGAACAACAATAAAATTATGATTATAGATATGCATGGGTCTGTCTGCTGACACTCTGACTTCCCAGCACAGGTGACTGTATTTTTCCTCCATAGTGACCCCCTACCTCCATCTACCATTGCAAATATAAACTTTTGTAACTCAGAAATTTTTATTTATTATTTATTCCTTTAGTTTATTATTACTTTATAATGTATTTTTAAACTTTTTTATTGAAGTATAGTTGATTTCCAATGCTGTGTTACTTTCAGGTATATAGCACAGTGATTCAGATATATATATATTTTGGGTGAATATTGGGGTGCCTGTATATTTTTGAATTACAGTTTTCTGTGGATATGTGCTCAGGAGTGTGATTGTTGGATCATATAGTAGCTCTACTTTTAGTTTTTTAAGGAACATCCATACTGTTCTCCATAGTGCCTGTATCAATTTACATTCCCACCAACAGGGTTCCTTTTCCTACACACCCTCTCCAGCATTTATTTGTAGACTTTTTGATGACGACCGTTCTGACCGGTGTGAGGTGATACCTTATTGTAGTTTTGATTTGCATTTCTCTAATAATTAGCAATGTTGAGCATTTTTTCATGTGCCTGTTGGCCATCTGTATGTCTTCTTTGGAGAAATGTCTATTTAGATCATCGTCCCATTTTTTATTGTGTTGTTTGCTTTTTTTGATATTGAGCTGCATGAGATCTTTGTATATTTTGGAAATTAATCTCTTGTCAGTTGCACCATTTGCAAACATTTTCTCCCATTCTGTAGGTTGTCTTTTTGTTTTGTTTATGGTTTCCTTTGTTGTGCAAAAGCTTTTAAGTTTAATGTGTCCCATTCATTTGTGTTTTTATTTTCATTACTCTAGGAGATGGATCCAAATAGATATTGCTGTGATTTATGTCAAAGGGTGTTCTGCCTTTGTTTTCCTCTAAGAGTTTTATAATATCCAGTCTTACATTTAGGTCTTTAGTCCATTTTTAGTTTATTTTTTGTGTATGGTGTTAGAGAATTTCTAATTTCATTATTTTACATGTACCTGTCCAGTTTTCCCAGCACCAGTTATTGAAGAGACTGTCTTTTCTCCATTAGATTAATTGGCCATAGGTGCATGGGTTTACTTCTGGGCTTTCTATCCTGTTCCATTGATCTATGTGTCTATTTTTGTGCAAGTACCATACTGTTTTCATTATTGTAGCTTTGTAGTATAGTCTGAAATCAGGGAACCTGATCCCTCCAGCTCTGTTTTTGTTTCTTAGGATTGCTTTGGCTATTCAGGGTCTCTTAGAATGTCTTTAAAACTTCCTAGAATCTGGCTGTCCCAAGCTTTTCTCTGGGTGGTTAGTCAATTAAAGGAAACATTTATTTATTGATCACATATTATGTGCAAGACACTGTGAGAGATATATTGATGAATAAGCATGATCTCTGGCCTAGAAAAACTTATAACCTTGTCTTCTTGTCTGAAGATTTAGAATTTTGCCAAAATTATAATTACCTTTTACTACAAGAGATCAAATAGAATCAGATTTTAGACTTGTGAAAGCATGAAAACATATGGTGACATTTTTCTTATTTCTCAAACACATTTTATTATTTATTCTTTTATAAATCAGATAAGTACAGTAATTGATATTTAGACAATCTCTTTATTTTGCTATGGCCTATCTACTATTTGGACACAGTTGATCATCTAAATTTCTCTTGGGAGTCAGATTTCAACTGGATGTGTGAAGCCATATACAAAGTTAGAACTTCTGTTTGCTGTTAGTTTATTTGGAGGCTATAAATATTTAACTTTCTAAATAAATATGGGCTTATTTACTCAACAATATAAATATTGAGCTTTTATAGTCTCTTAGGAACCATACTAGGAGCCATAGATACAAAGATGTCAAGTCTTTATGGAATTTTGTAATACATGCACTGAGAGCTTTTTTCCTGAGACTAACTTGAAAATATAGAAAAATAACTTAAACATGTAGTAGACTTTCTTTCAAAACCCTCTCTGAAATGGCCCTAGTTACTCTTCAAATTCCTATTTCCAACCATAAGCATTTACACACCTTATGCTTCACTCAATCACTTGCTAGCTTCTGCTCTTGCCATATGGTCCCACCTTGTACTTTTGTGTTTTCTTTCTTCCATACCACTGGCCTTTCCATCTTCATCATCTGTAATTCCATATTCAAACATCCATCAAAGTTCTGCTGTAATCCCACTCTTCTATAATATTTTACAAAGCATTTTAATTTTAAGAATCTCTATCTTATGTAATTGTGCATGATACTTTGAATCTCTTATGATAGTATCCACTTCAACCATATTGTAGCCTTATTTACATTAGTTGTCATCTTTGTTAGATTGTGTAGTCTCTCAAAAGATAATTCATAACTGATCCACTCAGAAGAGCTCCTTGATTTGAAAAGTGTTCAATAAATATTTCCTGATGGAGTCAATGATACAAAGTACAATCAAAGAGGGACTTATCAAACTTTTGGGTGCGTAAGAATCACCTGAAGAGACTTAAAACAAGGATTGCTGGGGTCCACACAAGAGATTCAAATTTAATAGGTCTGGGGTAGGCTACAACAATGGTGATTGTGCAGGTCTACAAGCTAATGAGTAACACCCCTGACACACACCTAGAGAGACATTCAATATTTGAGGGTGGGGTTAGCTTCATAACATTTTTCTTCAAGAGAAGGGTATAGGCTATAGTCTAAAACTAGCTCCATCTATGCAAGAAGTTATATTGGGAATAATAACTATAAACAAAGGCTTTGTGGTGGAAGAAATAAAACATTGGCTTTACTGTATGTAATATGGTATCCTCTGGGAAGTGTATAGGAGGATATAATATTTTTCTCTCTATGTATGTAGGGGAGGCAAAATTTAGGGTTTTGCAGCTGGCCTGAGAATTAAATTGATATGAGACAGATTTACAGGAGAAAAAAATTATATAATTTTCATGTGACATGGGAACCCTCATAAGGAAATAATTCAATGACATAACAAAACTTAGAATCTTTTATATTAGGTTGAACAAAGAGAAGCAATGTGGAAAAGTAACTTAACTATGTGGTGAGGCTAAAAGAAGGTAAGAATTATTTTAACGACATGTTTATACAGAATTCTGTCAGCTGTGACTCCTCATAGAAGAATAATACTTTTATCTTTCACATGGGAGTTTTAATCTAATGTTTTTAGGAAGAAAAGGGAATATCCTTAGAATACTCTTGGTGCATCTGATGTTTTTTAAGTATTTTTAGCTCAAAATAATCCTGATGCCAAAATGATATATTTTGGTGGCATATCCTGCCACCCTTCACACACTTTTGTTACTGTAGCAATTATTCACCATTGCCATGCATTCTCCTTGCCATTCTGAACCTGTCCAAAGCATATTAATACAGTATATTAATTACCAAGGATACAAGAAACAGAAAGTGAGAAATTATCATATATTGTCATATAACGGAAAATGAATTTAAAATGTTAAAAAAAATTTAGGAAAATAATAATGAGTCACATATACCAAAATACATCAAATTATTGAAAAGACATATATCCAGTTCTCACATAAATTCTCAGAAAGTTGACCTTCATGGTAAGTGGGATGAAATTGTTGATGTATTTTATGATTAAAGGAGCAAGGAGGGCTGATATCAGAGTAATAGAAAGTAATTTAAGGATCAAATGGATTTCCCAAGTTCATAATAGTCATTGTTTAATTATTAGTTGAAGTTAGGAAGGAAAAAAAACAGGAAGTTCTCACAAAGATGCCACTGACATTGAAACATGATGAAGAGGTAGTGGGTGAAAGAGGAAATGACCTAGGAGACCAATATACTGTTGATGAGTGCTGTGTGTGTATGCACTCCAGCAGTCTTTTAGCATTTCATTGACAGCCTTTATTAATAAATGGGATGTTATTTACTCTACCAAGTGGAGACGCTGTGATATTGTTCCCCATGGCTGGAAAATAATTCATATGCATTACAAGGTTCATTGCATTTATATGTTCAATAGCTTGTTATAATTGAAATATTATAAATTTTCATCTGGTAAGCAATATCTTGCTTGCTGTTTCTTGCTATCTTTGAAAATTAATATAATTTATTAATATCCTTTAGACAGCTTTGGAATGGAAATTCCCATTTCTAAAAGGTAATTCTGGGTATTGGTTACTTAGTAATTAATGCTGCTGCCATCCAGTCTTGGTTTTATACTTGTCAGAAGTAAACAGAAACTCCTTGCTCCTTAATGGAGTAAAATTCAAGAGTGTATCACAAAGGAACAAGCTTAGTCCTTTATATTATAGTGGCAATTTTCTGTGGCATGGCCACTTTGAATAAGGCAATACAAACTGGAGGCAAAAACATGTTTACCCTGGTTCTTATTGGTCTTGGCATGTGGTCAGGGCTGGTTTCACATTCCCACATAGGTTATGAAAGGAAACCCAAGGATAGAGCTGCTAGGGAGCATAGGCCTTGATCAAAGAAAAAGGAAGAGTGGCAGAATTGGCCATTCTGGGAGCAGTGTAATGTAAAACTTGGGCTATTGTGTAGCAGAAAGCCCTTGAAATCCTGTTAAGAATTTACTTGGGTGGTAGTAGGGATTTAGTACATTAAAAATTATAATAACAATTAAAGGAAACCTTAAAATCTCTATAACTTTATAGGACAAGGCAATACTGCTTTTTAGGACAATGAAAGACTATGTGATACAATGGAGAAGAGCTTTTTTTCTATTTGGCAAAATTATCAGCTTACCTTGGAAAAAGCATAAAGGTGGAACATTTTCCACTGGGATTAGGTGAGAAACGAGAAATTATTTCATGCTGGTGCTTTCATCATGGCCATCAGTGGGCAATGGATTTTATAATAGGTACATGCTCAATTTATTTTAAAAACTGCCAAACTGTTTTCCATAGTGATGTGTAATTTTATGTTCCCAAGTAAATGTGATTCACTTTCACAGCATCCTCACTGGCATTCAGTGGTGTTATGATTAGTCATTTTAGTCATTCTGATAGGTGTGTAGTGATATCTTATTGTTGTGCTAATTTTCATTTACCTAATGGCTAATGATGTTGAAAATATTTTGCTGTTTGAACAGAATACCTTTTTCCATCCCCTCACTTTCAGTCTTTTATATCTGAAGTGAGTCTCCTTCATAATTTTTATATTTCTAGTTGTGGCCTTTTCCTTTTTACTTGGAGAAGTCCCTTTAACATTTCTTGTAAAAGCTGATTTGATGGTGCTGAACTCTTTTAGCTTTGCTTGTCTATAAAACTCTTTATCTGTCCTTTACTTCTGAATGATAACCTTGTTGGGTAGGTATTATTCATTGTAGGATTCTTCCTTTCAACACTTTGAATATATAATGCCACTCTCTTCTTGCCTGTAAGTTTCTGTTAAAAAGTTAGCCAAAAGTCTTATGGGGGTACCCTTGTATGTAACTAATTGCTTTTCTTTTGCTGTTTTTAATTTTTTTTCTTTAATTTTTGCCATTTTAATTATAATGGGTCTTGGTGTGGACCCTTTTGAGTTTATTTTGTTTGAGACCTTCTGTGCTTCCTGGACCTGGATGTTGTTTCCTTTCTCAGGTTAGGGAAGTTTTCAGCTATTATCTTTTCAAATAAGTTCTCTGCCTCTTTCTTTCTCTCTTCTTCTTCTGGGATCCCTATAATGCAAATATAGTACTCTTTATATTGTCTCAGAGGTCTCTTAAGTTGTCCTCATTTTTAAGAATTCTTTATTCTTTTTTCTGTTCAGCTTGAGTGATTTCCACTACTTTGTCTTCCATTTTACTTATCCATTCCTCTGTATCATCTAATCTACTGTTGATTCCTTATAGGGTATTTTTAAATTTTCAGTTCTTGTATTTTTCAGGTTCTGTGTGGTTCTTTATATATTTAGCTCTTGTTAAACTTCTTACTGTGTTCTTCTCCCAAATACATTGAATATCTTTATGATTATTGTGTTGAACTCTCTATTGAGTAGACTGCTTATTTCCACCTCGAATAGTCCTTCTTATGGCATTTTTATCCTTTTCCTTCATTTGAAACATATTCCTTTGTCACCTCATTTTGTCTAATTCTCTGTGTTTATTTGTATGTGTTAGGTTGGTTGGTTACATTTCCAGATCTTGGAGAAGTGATCTTAAGTAGGAGACTTCCTGTGGGGCCCAGCAGCACACTCCCCTCTGACCACCATAGCTGTATGCTTAGGGGTGCCCCCTAAGTGGACTGAGTGGGACCTTCTGTTTTACTGGGGCCAACTACTGTGGGAATGCTGGTAGGAGGGGCTGGCCTTAGCTCTGTTGGCTGCCAGGTTCTGCCTTTTCAGAGACTGCTGGTTGCAGGTGAGCAAGGTCTGGTCCTGACATGGCTGGCTGCATGGCCCATGGAGTCTCCAGGCTGATACCATCCTGGTATTAGGTAGTGCTCATTCCTGGCATGGCTGGCAGTTTGGCCTGGATATCCTGGGGCTGGTGCCTGCCTGCTTATAGGTGCAGCCAGGTCTCAGGGCAGCTGGCTGTGGGTCCTGTGCCTGGGGGCTTCTGGGGGCTGGTGCCAGCCTGCTGGTGGCTGGGGCCTTGTTCCAGCATGACTGGCTGAAGGGTCCAGGATCCCAGGTTAGTGTTGGCCCACTGGTAGATGGGGCTTTGTCCCCATGTAGTTGGCTACTCAGCCTGGGGGAAACCTAGAACTGGTGCCTACTGGCTGTTGGGTAGGACCAGGTCTCACCACTAACAGTTTAAAGGGAGGACTCCTATATGGCACTTGTTAGCACCAGTGTCCTTGTGGTAGAATAAGATCACAAAAATTCCCTGGGGGAATGTCAATTGCCTCCTGCCTCTTTGGGAGGAGTCTCCAAGATCAGCAAGTGGGTCTGACCCACGCTCCTTTCATATTGCTGCCTTTGCACTGAGTGTGTAAGATTTTGTGTGTGCCCTTTAAGAGCAGGCGCTCTGTTTCCTACAGTCCTCCAGGCCTCCCATACACAAACCCTGTTGGCCTTCTAAACCAATTATTTTGGTGGCTTGGCTTCCCTGTGCAAGACTCCTGGTCTATGGATCACAATGTGGGGCTTGGACCCCTTACTATTTGGGGAAAACCTCTGCAATTGTGATTATTCTCCCATTTGTGGGTTGCCTACCAAGGGATGTGGGCCTTGATGCTACTGCATCTCCTCCCCTCCTACCTATCTCATTGTTCCTTCTTTATATCTTTTTTTTTTTTTTTTAAACATCTTTATTGAAGTATAATTGCCTTACAATAGTGTGTTAGCTTCTGCTTTATAACAAAGTGAATCAGTTATACATATACAATATGTTCCCATTTCTCTTCCCTCTTGCATCTCCCTCCCTCCCACCCTCCCCATCCCACCCCTCTAGGTGGTCACAAAGCACCGAGCTGATCTCCCTGGGCTATGCGGCTGCTTCCCACTAGCTATCTATTTTACATTTGGTAGTGTATATATGTCCATGACACTCTCTTACCCTGTCACATCTCACCCCACCCCCTCCCCATATCCTCAAGTCCATTCTCTAGTAGGTCTGTGTCTTTATTCCCGTCTTGCCACTAGGTTCTTCATGGCCTTTTTTTTTTTTTTTCCTTAGATTCCGTATATATGTGTTAGCATACTGTATTTGTTTTTCTCTTTCTGACTTACTTCACTCTGTATGACAGACTCTAACTCCATCCACCTCATTACAAATACCTCCATTTCATTTCTTTTTATGGCTGAGTAATATTCCATTGTATATATGTACCACATCTTCTTTATCCATTCGTCTGTCGATGGACATTTAGGTTGCTTCCATGTCCTGGCTATTGTAAATAGAGCTGCAATGAACATTGTGGTACATGACACTTTTTGACCTATGGTTTTCTCAGGGTATATGCCCAGTAGTGGAATTGCTGGGTCGTATGGTAGTTCTATTTGTAGTTTTTTAAGGAACCTCCATACTGTTCTCCATAGTGGCTGTATCAATTTACATTCCCACCAACAGTGCAAGAGTGTTCCCTTTCCTCCACACCCTCTCCAGCATTTATTGTTTCTAGATTTTTTGATGATGGCCATTCTGACCGGTGTGAGATGATATCTCATTGTAGTTTTGATTTGCATTTCTCTAATGATTAATGATGTTGAGCATTCTTTCATGTGTCTGTAGGCCATCTGTATATCTTCTTTGGAGAAATGTCTATTTAGGTCTTCTGCCCATTTTTGGATTGGGTTGTTCGTTTTTTTGTTATTGAGCTGCATGAGCTGCTTGTAAATCTTGGAGATTAATCCTTTGTCAGTTGCTTCATTTGCAAATATTTTCTCCCATTCTAAGGGTTGTCTTTTGGTCTTGTTTATGGTTTCCTTTGCTGTGCAAAAGCTTTTAAGTTTCATTAGGTCATATTTGTTTATTTGTGTTCTTATTTCCATTTCTCTGGGAGCTGGGTCAAAAAGAATCTTGCTGTGATGTATGTCATAGAGTGTTCTGCCTATGTTTTCCTCTAAGAGTTTGATAGTGTCTGGCCTTACACTTAGGTCTTTAATCCATTTGGAGTTTATTTTTGTGCATGGTGTCAGGGAGTGTTCTAATTTCATACTTTTACATGTACCTGTCCAATTTTCCCAGCACCACTTATTGAAGAGGCTGTCTTTTCTCCACTGTATATGCTTGCCTCCTTTATCAAAGATAAGGTGACCATATGTGTGTGGGTTTATCTCTGGGCTTTCTATCCTGTTCCATTGATCTATATTTCTGTTTTTGTGCCAGTACCAAACTGTCTTGATTACTGAAGCTTTGTAGTATAGTCTGAAGTCAGGGAGCCTGATTCCCCCAGCTCCATTTTTCGTTCTCAAGATTGCTTTGGCTATTCGGGGTCTTTTGTGTTTCCATACAAATTGTGAAATTTTTTGTTCTAGTTCTGTGAAAAATGCCAGTGGTAGTTTGATAGGGATTGCATTGAATCTGTAGATTGCTTTGGGTAGTAGAGTCATTTTCACAATGTTGATTCTTCCAATCCAGGAACATGGTATATCTCTCCATCTATTTGTATCATCTTTAATTTCTTTCATCAGTGTCTTATAATTTTCTGCATACAGGTCTTTTGTCTCCTTAGGTAGGTTTATTCCTAGATATCTTATTCTTTTTGTTGCAATGGTAAACGGGAGTGTTTTCTTAATTTCCCTTTCAGATTTTTCGTCATTAGTGTATAGAAATGCAAGCGATTTCTGTGCATTAATTTTGTATCCTGCTACTTTACCAAATTCATTGATTAGCTCTAGGAGTTTTCTGGTAGCCTCTTTAGGATTCTCTATGTATAGTATCATGTCATCTGCAAATAGTGACAGCTTTACTTCTTCTTTTCCGATTTGGATTCCTTTTATTTCTTTGTCTTCTCTGATTGCTGTGGCTAACACTTCCAAAACTATGTTGAATAATAGTGGTGAGAGTGGGCAACCTTGTCTTGTTCCTGATCTTAGTGGAAATGGTTTCAGTTTTTCACCATTGAGGACAATGTTGGCTGTGGGTTTGTCATATATGGCCTTTATTATGTTGAGGAAAGTTCCCTCTATGCCTACTTTCTGCAGGGCTTTTATCATAAATGGGTGTTGAATTTTGTCGAAAGCTTTCTCTGCATCTATTGAGATGATCATATGGTTTTTCTCCTTCAATTTGTTAATATGGTGTATCACAGTGATTGATTTGCGTATGTTGAAGAATCCTTGCATTCCTGGGATAAACCCCAGTTGATCATGGTGTATGATCCTTTTAATGTGCTGTTGGATTCTGTTTGCTAGTATTTTGTTGAGGATTTTTGCATCTATGTTCATCAGTGATATTGGCCTGTAGTTTTCTTTTTTTGTGACATCTTTGTCTGGTTTTGGTATCAGGGTGATGGTGGCCTCGTAGAATGAGTTTGGGAGTGTTCCTCCCTCTGCAATATTTTGGAAGAGTTTGAGAAGGATAGGTGTTAGCTCTTCTCTAAATGTTTGATAGAATTCACCTGTGAAGCCATCTGGTCCTGGGCTTTTGTTTGTTGGAAGGTTTTTAATCACAGTTTCAATTTCAGTGCTTGTGATTGGTCTGTTCATATTTTCTATTTCTTCCTGGTTCAGTCTCGGCAGTTTGTGCATTTCTAAGAATCTGTCCATTTCTTCCAGGTTGTCCATTTTATTGGCATAGAGTTGCTTGTAGTAATCTCTCATGATCGTTTGTATTTCTGCAGTGTCAGTGGTTATTTCTCCTTTTTCATTTCTAATTCTATTGATCTGAGTCTTCTCCCTTTTTCTCTTGATGAGTCTGGCTAATGGTTTATCAATTTTGTTTATCTTCTCAAAGAACCAGCTTTTAGTTTCATTGATTTTTGCTATTGTTTCCTTCATTTCTTTTTCATTTATTTCTGACCTGATCTTTATAATTTCTTTCCTTCTGCTGGCTTTGGGGTTTTTTTGTTCTTCTTTCTCTAATTGCTTTAGGTGCAAGGTTAGGTTGTTTATTCGAGATGTTTCCTGTTTCTTGAGGTAGGCTTGTATTGCTATAAACTTCCCTCTTAGCACTGCTTTTGCTGCGTCCCATAGATTTTGGGTCGTCGTATCTCCATTGTCATTTATTTCTAGGTATTTTTTGATTTCCCCTTTGATTTCTTCAGTAATCACTTCATTATTAAGTAATGTATTGTGTAGCCTCCATGTGTTTGTATTTTTTACAGATCTTTTCCTGTAATTGATATCTAGTCTCATAGCGTTGTGGTCGGAAAAGATACTTGATACGATTTCCATTTTCTTAAATTTACCAAGGTTTGATTTGTGACCCAAGATATGATCTATCCTGGAGAATGTTCCATGAGCACTTGAGAAAAATGTGTATTCTGTTGTTTTTGGGTGGAATGTCCTATAAATATCAATTAAGTCCATCTTGTTTAATGTATCATTTAAAGCTTGTGTTTCCTTATTTATTTTCATTTTGGATGATCTGTCCATTGGTGAAAGTGGGGTGTTAAAGTCCCCTACTATGATTGTGTTGCTGTCGATTTCCCCTTTTATGGCTGTTAGTACTTGCCTTATGTATTGAGGTGCTCCTATGTTGGGTGCATAAATATTTACAATTGTTATACCTTCCTCTTGGATCAATCCCTTGATCATTATATAGTGTCCTTCTTTGTCTCTTGTAATAGTCTTTATTTTAAAGTCTATTTTGTCTGATATGAGAATTGCTACTCCAGCTTTCTTTTGATTTCCATTTGCATGGAATATCTTTTTCCATCCCTTCACTTTCAGTCTGTATGTGTCTCTAGGTCTGAAGTGGGTCTCTTGTAGACAGCATATATATGGGTCTTGTTTTTGTATCCATTCAGCCAGCCTGTGTCTTTTGGTGGGAGCATTTAATCCATTTACATTCAAGGTAATTATCGATATGTATGTTCCTATTCCCATTTTCTTAAATGTTTTGGGTTTTTTATTGTAGGTGTTTTCCTTCTCTTGTGTTTCTTGCCTAGAGAAGTTCCTTTAGCATTTGTTGTAAAGCTGGTTTGGTAGTGCTGAACTCTCTCAGCTTTTGCTTGTCTGTAAAGGTTTTAATTTCTCCATCACATTTGAATGAGATCCTTGCTGGGTAGAGTAATCTTGGTTGTAGGTTCTTCTCCTTCATGACTTTAAGTATATCTTGCCACTCCCTTCTGGCTTGCAGAGTTTCTGCTGAAAGATCAGATGTTAACCTTATGGGGATTCCCTTGTGTGTTATTTGTTTTTTTTCCCTTGCTGCCTTTAATATGTTTTCCTTATATTTAATTTTTGACAGTTTGATTAATATGTGTCTTGGCGTGTTTCTCCTTGGGTTTATCCTGTATGGGACTCTCTGTGCTTCCAGGACTTGATTAACTATTTCCTTTCCCATATTAGGGAAGTTTTCAACTATAATCTCTTCAAATATTTTCTCAGTCCCTTTCTTTTTCTCTTCTTCTTCTGGGACCCCTATAATTCGAATGTTGGTGCGTTTAATGCTGTCCCAGAGGTCTCTGAGACTGTCCTCAGTTCTTTTCATTCTTTTTTCTTTATCCTGCTCTGCAGTAGTTATTTCCACCATTTTATCTTCCAGGTCACTTATCCTTTCTTCTGCCTCAGTTATTCTGCTATTGATCCCATCTAGAGTATTTTTAATTTCATTTATTGTGTTTTTCATCATTGCTTGATTCCTCTTTAGTTCTTCTACGTCCTTGTTAAATGCTTCTTGCATTTTGTCTATTCTATTTCCAAGATTTTGGATCATCCTTACTATCATTATTCTGAATTCTTTTTCAGGTAGACTACCTATTTCCTCTTCATTTGTTAAGTCTAGTGTGTTTTGACCCTGCTCCTTCATCTGCTGTGTGTTTTTCTGTCGTCTCATTTTGCTTATCTTACTGTGTTTGGGGTCTCCTTATCACAGGTTGCAGGTTTGTAGTTCCCGTTGTTTTTGGTATCTGTCCCCAGTGGCTAAGGTTGGTTCAGTGGGTTGTGTAGGCTTCCTGGTGGAGGGAACTAGTGCCTGAGCTCTGGTGGATGAGGCTGGATCTTGTCTTTCTGGTGGGCACGTCCACGTCTGGTGGTGTATTTTGGGGTGTCTGTGGCCTTATTATGATTTTAGGCAGCCTCTCTGCTAATGGATGAGGCTGTGTTCCTGTCTTGCTAGTTGTTTGGCATAGGGTGTTCAGCACTGTAGCTTGCTGGTCATTGAGTGATGCTGGGTCTTGATGTTGAGATGGAGATCTCTGAGAGATTTTTGCCGTTTGGTATTACGTGGAGCTGGGAGGTCTCTTGTGGACCAGTGTCCTGAAGTTGGCTCTCCCACCTCCGAGGTACGGCCCTGATGCCTGGCTGAAGCACCAAGAGCCTTTCGTCCACACGGCTCAGAGTAAGAGGGAGAAAAAATAGAAAGAAAGAAAGGAAGGAAGGAAGGAAGGAAGGAAGGAAGGAAGGAGGAAGGAAGGAAGGAAGGAAGGAAGGAAAGAAAGAAAGAAAGAAAGAAAGGAAAGAAAGAAAGAAGCTATAATATAGTGAAGTAAAATAAAGCTATTGTAAAGCAAAGCTATACAGACAAAATCTCCCCCAGAAGCATATACATATACACTCACAAAAAAAAAGGAAAAGGGGAAAAATTAATATATCCTGCTCCCAAAGTCCACCTCCTGAATTTGGGATGATTCGTTGTCTATTCAGGTATTCAACAGATGCAGGCACATCAAGTTGTTTGTGGAGTTTTAATCCGCTTCTTCTGAGGCTACTGGGACAGATTTCCCCTCCTCTTCTCTGTTCGCACAGCTCCTGGGGATCAGCTTTGGATTTGGACCCGCCTCTGCGTGTAGGTCGCCTGAGGGCGTCTGTTCCCCGCCCAGACAGGACGGGGTTAAAGGAGCAGCTGCTTCGGGGACTCTGGCTCACTCAGGCCGGGGGAGGGAGGGGTACAGAGGAGGCGGGGCGAGCCTGCGGTGTCAGAGGCCGGCGTGACGTTGCAGCAGCCTGAGGCGCGCAGTGCGTTCTCCCGGGGGATGTTGTCCCTGGATCACGGGACCCTGGCAGTGGCGGGCTTCACGGGCTCCCGGGAGGGGCGGTGTGGAGAGTGACCTGTGCTCGCACACAGGCTTCTTGGAGGCGGCAGCAGCAGCCCCAGCGTCTCACGCCCGTCTCTGGGGTCCGCGCTGATCGCCGCGGCTCGCGCCAGTTTCTGGAGTTCGTTTAGGCGGCGCTCTGAATCCCCTCTCCTTGCGCGCCGCGAAACAAAGAGGCAAGAAAAAGTCTCTTGCCTCTTCGGCAGCTGCAGACTTTTTCCCGGTCTCCCTCCCAGCCAGCTGTGGTGCGCCAACCCCTTCAGGCTGTGTTCACGCCGCCAACCCCAGTCCTCTCCCTGCCGCCAACCCCAGTCCTCTCCCTGCGATCCGACCGAAGCCCGAGCCTCCGCTCCCAGCCCCGCCCGCCCCGGCGGGGGAGCAGACAAGCCTCTCGGGCTGGTGAGCGCTGTTCGGCGCCGAGCCTCTGTGCGGGAGTCTCTCCATTTTTTCCTCTGCGCCCCTGTTGCTATGGGATCCGCGCTGTTAGCTGCGGCTCGCGCCCGTCTCTGAAGTTCGTTTAGGCGGCGCTCTGAATCCCCTCTCCTCGCGCACCAGGAAACAGGGAAGAAAAAGTCTCTTGCCTCTTCGGCAGCTGCAGACTTTTTCCCGGACTCCCTCCCGGCTAGCTGTGGTGCACTAACCCCTTCAGGCTGTGTTCACGCCGCTAACCCCAGTCCTCTCCCTGCGATCCGACCGAGCCCGAGCCTCAGCTCCCAGCCCCGCCCGCCCCGGCGGGTGAGCAGACAAGCCTCTCGGGCTGGTGAGTGCTGGTCAGCGCCGAGCCTCCGTGCGGGAAGTGCGGGAATCTCTCCGCTTTGCCCTCCGCACCTCTGTGGCTGCGCTCTCCTCCGTGGCTCCGAAGCTTCCCCCCTCTGCCACCCGCAGTCTCTGCCCGCGAAGGGGCTCCTAGTGCGTGGAAATCTTTCCTCCTTCACAGCTCCCTCCCACTGGTGCAGGTGCCGTCCCTATTCTTTTGTCTCTGTTATTTCTTTTTTCTTTTGCCCTACCCAAGTACGGGGGGAGTTTCTTGCCTTTTGGGAGGTCTGACGTTTTCTGCCAGCGTTCAGTGGGTGTTCTATAGGAGCAGCTCCACGTGTAGATGTATTTCTACTGTATCTGTGGGAAGGAAGGTGATCTCCGCGTCTTACTCTTCCGCCATCTTCTCTCCTCCCCCCCCTTCTTTATATCTTTAGTTGTGGAAAATCTTTTCCGCTAGACTTCAGGTTTTTCTCTTGATAGTTGCTCTGTAAACCATTGTAATTTTGGTGCACCCATGGAAGAAGGTGAGCTCAGGGTCCTCCTACTTTGCCACCTTGCCCCAAATCAGGAATATTGTTCTTTAGTTTCCATTTTTTGTACAATCCTCACCTGGGTTTAGTATCAGTGTAATCCTAGTTTCATAAAATAAATTGAGAGAGGTCCCATCCAATTCTATTTACATATTTGATGTTAATTCTTCTTATGGTATTTTAAATGTTTGGTTGAATTCTCCATTGAAACCATTTCAGTCTAGATATTTCTCTTTGGGGGGAGTTTTTAAACTGTAAAACCAAGTTCCTTAGTATTTATATGACTATTCACATTGCCTATTGGTAGCTGTGGTAGATATTTTTTCTTTGTCAGACTTACTAGAAGTTTATCAATTGTATTCATCATTTCATGAAATAGCCTTTGTTTTATTGATTTTTTCTATTGTTTTATTTTTTAATTTCATTGATATTTATTCCCTTTCTTTTGGTCTTATTTTGCTAAGTTCTTGAGGTGGGAGGTTAGATTATCCATTTGGGACATTCCTTTTTTCTAATGATTCATTTAGTGTTGTAATTTTCCTCTCAGTATTGCTTTAGCTGTCTCTCACAAATTTTGATATGTTCAATTTTCATTTTCAATTCAGTTAAATGTATTTTTTTTAAATTTCCCTTGAAGTTTCCTCTTCGGCCCATGATTATTTAGAAGTCTTTTGTTTATTTTTCAAGTATTAAAATATTTTTTATTATTTTTCTGTTACTGATATTTGTTTGATATCGGTATAGTTTGAGGACACAATCTATATAATTTCAATTCTTTTAATATTATTGAGATTTATTTTATAACCCAATATATGGTCAAACTTGGTATATATTATTCCATAGGCACTTGAAAAAAATGTATAGTCTGCTGTTGTTGGATGAAGTGTTCTATAAATGTCAATGAGATACTGTTGATTGATGGTGTTGTTGAGTTCTTCTAGATTCTTGCAGATTTTCTGTCTCATTTTATCAATTGACGAGAAAGGGATATTGATGTTTCCAACTATAATTGTTGATCTTTCTATATCTCCTTTCAGTTCTATCAGTTTTTGCTCACATATTTTGCAGTTCTATTTGGGGGTACATACATTCAAAATTGTAAAGTCTTCTTAGGATATTAACACTTATATCATTGTATAATGTACATCTCTGTCTGTAGTAATTTTCTTTGCTCTGAAGTCTAGTTTATCTGATACTAATATAAACATTCTGGCTTTTTTTAATTAAAATTTACTTGAGATACATATTTTACTTTTGATCTGCTTATAGCATTGCATTGTTATGTTTCTTATAAACAGAATATATGTGGGTGATATTTTTAATACACTCTGTCAATCTTTATCTTTTATATATTGAGGTGTAGTTTATTTACAATATTATGTAAGTTTCAGGTGTACAACATAGTGATTCACAATTTTAAAGATTATACTCCATTTATATTATTATAAAATATCTGTATTCCCTGTGCTGTACAATATACCATTGTACAATAATTGTACAATATACCATTATGTATATTATCCATAGTAGTTTTTACCTCTTTTAATTGGTGTATTTAGGCTATTTATGTTTAAAATAAGTAAATTTGCCATTTTATTTTTTTGTTTTCAGTTTTTTTTCTGTCTGCTTTTTATCTCTATTTTTTCCCATCTTCCTGTGGCTTACCTGAATTTTTTTTTTTTTTTTTTATAATTTAGACTGTCTTTTTTTGCATTCAGTTTGAGATCTTCCTGTTTTTTTAGCAAAATAAAGGCTTTTCATTTAAAAGATGGACATTTTGGGTATTATGTGAGGAGATCTGGTTCTTATTAAAACTTCTGTTTTAGTTGGCTTTTCATAACATTGCCCCAGCAAAGGTTTTCCATTCCAACACCTTTTTTGACACACAGCTGAGGAAGGACCCTCATCACTCTTTGATGGCTGTGGGAGTTCTGGGTCCCACTAGGCTTCCAATGGTACTGTCCTGGCTATGAGGAGTAGTAAGGCCTTCCTATTGCTCTCCACTTGACCTCCCCTGACACCATGGAAGACATGACCTTTTACCATTGGGAAGTAGAAAGTCCTGACCCTCCACTAGGCCTCCTTTGGTACTTCCCCAGTGGGGTGGGTGAGGGATGGCACCACTCCAGTATGGTGGATGAAGGCCACCTTGTTACTGATGGATGGGAATCAAAGTCTAGATACTTGACATGGTCTCCACTGGCATTGTGCAAGGGGAACCCATTACTGACTAATGAGAATGAAAGCCCAGGTGCCTGAGTTGGTCTTCTCTGATAGTGTTCCAACAGGGATCTAGGTATTTTGGTATAAGGTGACAAGAACGGAAGACTTAGTTCCCTACTCAGCTTTTGCTAGAGTAGGGGTCACAATTTGGGGGGTTGAGTTTGGCTGAAGTAATATCATTATTTACCTAAAATAAACTTTTATCCAAATTTTTATCTAAAAGTTTTCTCTCTTGCTAAGCTGCTGCTTTCCTCATTCTTTCTCTAAAGAGAGCTGGATTTTTAAGGGGCTTTATTTGTCTGTGCCTGTTTCTGTCTCCAGGTTGCTGGCTCCTTCAACTCCAAGTACAGTATATATGCAACAAAAAGAAAACCAAGGGAACTCATCACCATGTCAACTGCTCTCCACCTTTCAGCATCTTCTTGTGTTTGTTTTGTATTGAATGTCCAGAATTTTTGGTTGTACTTAACATGAGGAATATGGAAATACCCCATCTTCTCAGAAGTGTTTCTTATTTTTAACCACAGTCTGATGTGACATGAGAAAACAGGAATTAAATAACAATTGTGTAGTCAATTAATTCCTAATCTCATTTACCTGACATTTATTGGAGATCTACCCTAAGCCAATTACTGTGGATTATGCTGGCAATCCAGAGAATGGACAATAGTTCTTTTCAAGAAGTCACATTTTTGTGGGAGAAGCAAAAAAGAAAAGCAACAATTGAACATAATATATGTAAAAAAACTGTTAAGTAGAGATTTGTATGAGATACTATGGGAATCAATAAATCTAATAAAATAGAGGGAGGCAAAAAGATGGAGACATTTTAGCTGAGGATTATGGGACAAATACAAGTTAGCTAGAAAGCCTAGGATAGGGGTGACCAGGATAATGTAGGGCCACCCTTCCATATAAAGTTAAAAGACCTACAAATGCACACAGTCATAAAATAATACAGTTGGGAAATGCAAGTGGTCACTATGACATGGGGGAAGGGTATGAACAATAACAGTGGAGGAGAAATTAGAGCGCTCATCAAAAAGAGCCATTTCTACATATCATGTTATGTGCTTTGGGTTTTAAATGACAACAGTAAAGAATGTCTGGAAAATTTTAACCATTGTATTAACTTGTTATTTCTGAAACAAATCATATACAAGTAAATAAAGTATACAAAATGTGCATGCTAATTTAAGAGCACATAGTTATATAAGAACAACAAAGTATATATTCTACTCTCCACTGTTTAAAGCAGACCTTGTCAGAAAAGGTCTTTTCTAACCACACTCTCTGAATTAGTTTTCACTGTTATCACTGTTTATACCTGTTTGTTTCCTATTTATTACTGTTGCAACTTGTAAAATTCATTTGCTTGGTAACTCGTGAACTGTTTACCTATTTACTGTAGTATCTTTACTGACCACTACTGTGAATGACTCTTAATACATGCCCAACACATATCAGTGTGCTGGCATGCAATGAGTTGCTGGCAGTAATGATCAGAGGAATAAAAGGCACAGAGACTCTCTGTTAATTTGTTCAGATTGGATTCATCATTTTCTTTATGCTAGCACCGGGAAATTACTCTTTTCCCACCTAAGCAAAATGGCATAAACTTCTCTTTACATCATGGCATGGAAGATCAATGTTAATTATCCTAATTGTACATAGCTTCCTTGCCTTTTCATTGTACTCAGAGATCCCTGAAGGAAATACCATCAGTTTACTGTTTTGTTGATTTAAGAACATGCAACGTCACTGTAAAAAACAAAAAAAAAGTAGTTTTAATGAATTAAGAATTAAATTGTGTAATTGAAACCACTTGAAGTAACCAAATAAAATGGTATAAGCAAATGTGATCTTGTGCCTTTTATTTTACTCTTCCCATTTCTTCTTTATTTCTACCTACTTGTTTTCCACTGTTAATTCTTACCAAGGAGCAAGCAGACTTTCCAGCTCCAACTGTTTTTCTACAACCAAAGAATATTCAAATTTTTATCTTTATCTCCAAACTCCTGATTTCTCCTTATAAAAGGAGTCTCACATGGCTGGAGAACAGAAGCAGCCATCCTAGCAATGGAGATGGTGGCTAGTATTTGTAAGGAACAAGTCAGCCCCTGAAAACCAATGCAGGACCCCTTCAGAACAGTCGTAGCTTGAGCTAATATTTGTAACATTAGTTAGCACTTCCTTTAGAAGTTGGATCACTTTATAATGTATACAAATGTCTAAATATAATGTTGTACACCTGAAACTTACATACTAATTTTATGTTATCTCAAAAAAGGGAAATTGGTCATTTTAAAATAGTTTTTAAAATTTCACTATTCTTTAAGAGAAATAGCCCATTAAATCTGCAGTTCTCAAGGTTTGGCATGAATAAATCTCTGGAGTTTACTTAATTACAGATTCACAATCTCTACTTCTAGAAATTGTATAGGTCTGGGTTTTTATAAGCCCAGTGCTTAGAGTTTTGCTTATAAAATAAAGACCCTAGTGATTATGATGAAGTGGCCCAGTGTTTCACTGGGGAAACAATACAAGACTAATTTTACATTGTTTTAAGTTTCCAAACCAAGATTTTAGGACAATGAATCATGGCAGATAAGTTTCAATGTGGAAGATGGGGGTGGGGATTTGCAGAACAATACAAAATGGTAAATAGTTATTAATCAATGAAATCATTTCCCTAAGGAACATAACATTTTTGCTGATTATAATCCAATAGGAAATTTTGGCTCTAATGGCCATATTAATTTTTAAAAAGATAAAGTATTATTTTGCTAAAATATTTTTTAATATAAAGACTTGTCCATACATAGGTGACAGCCAAGAAACTAAAAATATTTGAATATAAAAGTTAGAACACTTAGTTTCACAGTAAAATTCCTTCTGAGGAAATTTAATCAATACTTCCCCAAACATCTTACATTTACCAACTCATTTTTGGAAGTGAATGAAACGAAGTATTGGCAGGTAGAATCACTGTTAAATTTGTCTTTCTGGGAAAGGAATATTTTAGCATATCCTGAAGGCCTTATAACAGCTTTCTACAACAGTCCAAGGAAGTTAAACTTTTCGGTATATTTCCCTGAAATATACATCTGAGTTGCCTCTCACTTCTCTTTCTGCCAGACTAGGACCCTTCAGAGTGGTCATTATATAGAGAATATGGAAAAGGTTGTTAATATTTGGGTACACATATTTGTATATATAAAACTAAAACAGAATTTTTTTCCCCTAAAGTCAGAATTTTAGTTTTTTGGTGATAAGTTTTAAATTACCTTTCCTGAGACCACAATTTCAAAAGAATGATCTTTCAATTTTGACAAGAAAATGTCAGGAAAAGGATTACTGTTTAGTTTAATAAGGGAACCCACTAAGGATCTCCAAGACACTACAGGTTTTATTCCTTAATTAAACAGGTATTTATTGAGCACCTACTATGTGGAAGTATATATTAGGAAATATTGGTGATACTTAGACCATATGAATTTAAGGGCCATTCAGTTCAATAAAGAGAAATACAGAAGTCACTATGCCACAGGATATAAAATATAAGAGTTATGAATAATACCACCAAGTTCTATGACCATCAAAAAGGGGGACAGATGAATTCCAATTAGGATACTTTAGGGAAGTTTCCATAAATGCAACGACTTTTTTTTCAGGACTTTTGATCATGGTAAGTATAGAGAGAATATGGACAACTAAAGAGATAGAAACGAGAGCATTTTCTGAGCACCTTCTCTGGGCCAGCTTGTGCAAATCACTTTGCTTTATCTACACAGATGCAGATGAGGGGATGTATGGGAAAAGATGAATAGTTAATTTCAGACAGAGTATACAGTTCATGAGAGAGATTTAGGAGTAATTAATTTGAAAGCATTTAAGGAGGTAATTCATAGAGTCGTTTGAAATCTAAGCTAGAAAGTCATCCTTTAATAAGTTTAATATGGCATCAATGTGATTGAAAAGGAGAAAGAATGGAGTGTTGAGGGTAGGGAGTGGCTAGTAAGGAGGCTATAATTATTGTCCTCAACCAAGAGAAGTAGGGCAATGGGAGTGGAGAAATGGAAGCACAGGTATGGAAAGATAGATGAGTATGGAAAGTAAAAAGAATACTGTCATCAATGCATTACCATTTTTACAAACATGCCTTATTGACCCTAATTTAGAAATAAGAGTCAGGAAGAAGTTTAAAATATATCTACAGAATACTGTAGAGTCCTGCCAATTCAAGGAGCTAATTATCAGCTATTAATAGTTCTTTGATATCTTTTAAACATAGCTTGACCAAAAAGTAATAAATCTAAGGTTAATAAACTAATAAGTTAATGGACACCTAATAAGTGTCTCTTTTAATAATAGGGCCATAGATATCATAGCTGCAAAAAAGTTCTGCCATTCTTACTTTCTGGAAGAAAGTTATACTTTGACCACCAAAACCAAAAATCCTCCAAAATTTCTTTACTAACAATTTCAGTAAAAGTAAAATTACAATGTCATGCTCAATAATCTTCATCATCAAGATATTTTTAATAACTGACTTTCCTTTAAAAATGTCACAAATGCAACATGTACAACATGTATTCACTACATTATACCTATCAAATACAGACAGGTAAAGTGAAGTGGAAGAAAAAGTAATTCTGTTACCCAGAAAAATAAACCAAACCACAACCAAATCACTGTTAACATTTTACGTACATCCTTTTGGAGTTTTCCTACACAAATGAATCATATTTAGTTCTTTGTCCACTATGACCCAGAGATCTATCTCATCACAATTACCCAAAGACTTTCCACACTTTAAATTATGTTAGTTCTTGATATCAATCTATTAATACATTCATACTTGTTAAATTTTTGGTTCTTGACAAATAAAAAAGGAAGTTTTTAAATATTAAAAAAAATCTTCTGGACCTACAAACTCTCAATTGGGATAGTATGTTATAAGTAAAAATGCAATTATTTAACATGCATAATATACATGTCAAGTTGGATAATCCTAATTTTATAATTCACCACTTTAAATCTCTAAAATGTAAATTATTTACAAGAAAAAACTAAAAGCTTGCTCAAATTTCCTGTCTGTGTTAGTAATGTGTTCTTTGACAATGCTGTTTTGTTAAAGAACACACTTTTGTTATAAACTGAGATTTACATATTACTATCTATGCATAAAAAGCAAATGTGAATCTCATCTTACTAGTGGGGGATAAGTTTAAATTTATCCTAGATCAGCTGATAAAACCAAACAAATAGGGGAAAAGACTTTCTCTGTCAAAAAGAAGTTTAGATGGAACAAGTAAGAAATAATCTATTTCAGGAAAAATATATTTGGTTGTTTATGCAGGTGTATGCTGTAATTTTTTTTAGTATTTTCAGAAAGGAGAGTCTGAAGGCAAAGGAAGTAAACAGTACTATATTTCTTCAGGAGTAGGCTATGAAAGTATATAGTCATTGTAATTTTACCCTAAGTTGACATATCCATAACTAAGTAGTGGTAAGTTCCAAGGGCTTGAGATGCTAACTTGAACTCAGTCTGTAGAGTCATACAAGTGACAGGACATAAGATTTAACCAAGAGAAGTGGTGTCTTCCCCAAAAGAACATGCTAATTAAAGGTGAGTTGAAAAACAGAGTTATATTAACTTAAGCATTAAATGAACAGATTAGATTTCTGTTCTTCTCTTTGAGGGTGATTTTCAAAGACTCTGTGTCTGTGTGTGTGCATGCATGTGCATGTGTGTGTGTGTGTGTGTGTGTGTGTGTGTGTGTGTGTGTGTGTGTTTTGTTAGTCACCTGGCTATCCTAGAACTTAAGTCCTTCTGTTATTTACCATAAGACCATGACCTAGTAATATATTTCACAGAGTGCTGCCTATGGACAAATGCTTAGGAAAGGCAATGAAGAACTTCTTTAGTGCTGAACTTGCAAATCCAAATGTAAAAATAAAAGAAAGAAAAGGAAAAACAGGAAAAGACTTTTCCCTTTTAAAATGTAGGGGGATAAAACATTAATATTTTATATCATCTTGAATGGAAAATAGTGGAAAATTTTATTTACTAAGTTCTTGTTTCCCCAAACTGGCCTGAATCAGTGTCTTGCAAAGCAGTTTTAGATGATCTTCAACCACTGCCACTTGCAGGAAGAGGGTGGATGAAGAGAGTGGCTGCATGGAAAAAGCCTATTCCACTCCTGGAAGGTAAACATACATAGATGAACAAAAACACCAAAGCCCAGCATGTTCATGGACAGCATCATGAGCTTCACATATAAAAAGTAACATGATACCTTAGAAATGGCATGGGTTTCCTCATAATTTTACCAGCTTCTCTAAATATGACCCATACTCCTTTATGTCAGTGGTTCTCAAAAGTGTGGTCCCTGGACAAGCCAGATCAGGATCACCTGTTCCTACTCTAGGCCCTACTCCAGACCCAGTGAATCAGACACACTGGTGGTGGGGTCCAATAATGTTTGTTTTAACAAGTCGTCTCCAGGAGCCTCCGATGCATGCTCATGTTTGAGAACCACTGCCCTTACCTAGCTGAGATATTCTTTCCCTGTAGCACTAAAGATTTCTATAGTACACCTGCACTTAAAAGAAATTTTGATTTTATGGCAAATTTGAGTAGAAAAAATCAAACACAAAATACCTTAACAACAACAACAACAACAATTTGTATATACTGCATCTCAAAACAATTATAAAAGAACTAGGAACAAATATTTACTTATCCTGCTGAAAATTAGAGGAATTACTCATCTCAAACATCTGAAGTGGTAGAATGATGATAGTTATTAACAGGCACTGGATCTGAGTAGGGCTTACCTCGTTTGGAATGATCAAGTGCAGACTACTTGAACAGCAGAATTCTCTGGCCTATCATAAGCTAACGTGACAAGCCCTGCTGTGAGCCATCATCCTGCTGTACCTCTAATCAGATGGTTGCTACCACTAGGATTTCCCTGTGGCTAGATGAAACTTTCCAACTCTGCCTCTGTATGAAATGTGCTAGTACATTTGGTGCATTATCTGGCTGTTCTGAAACTAAGACACATCACACCAAACTAAGAATCCAGATTGTTTTTTCTCCTCTTTAGAACATGCTTTAGCAGGCTTCTCCTCCTGGTGGGATTCTGGATTCATTTCTCCTACAATGGTGATAAGCCTATGGGCAACCAAACACTGGGAACAATGTGCACATTTGAAGGAAAAGAAATGTGTAACACACACTTTTTAACTTTGGTATATTTTATGCTCTCTTTCTTTCATAATGGTGTCTATTGGTGGGGAAGACTGCAGTTCTCAAAACTCCAATTCAAAATTCTCTGTAAATTGTACTGTTTTATTGTTTCCATTTAGAACTGTTAGTAATGGTAAGCAGTTATCCTGGTTACCAATCATTGTCATAAAATTCATTTTACCTATTCCAATATTAAGTTAACCCCCAAAATTTTTGTGGGAACTTTAAGCTAAAATCATTCTTCTTTTGATTTATCAATTGAAGAATGTTGAAAGAATTAGAAGAAGGTCACAAAAGTGCTGAAGATTAGGCATTAAGAATTGATTTAAAAATAATTTCTCACATCCTTGTCTGATTTTATCCCCACAATTACCACCTATGCTATAACCCACCAGTAATATAACATTGATAAATTGGTGTCAAATGGAGCTGAACTTCAGCCATTAATACATCCGGGATATTACTTATTTTTGTTTCAGCATTTTCACTGCAATAATACATGGTCTGTAAAAAGAATTCACTGATTCTTATGAACTGGGGGTGTAAAGGAAAATCATTTTCAAATGTGTCTTTTCTTATTTTCTTTTCTTTCCTTTTTTTTTTTTTTTACTAAAGCATAGCCCTTTCTAGGACAGATGAGATAATCTCACCTGTATACCTCAAGGAACTGGATAAGATGTTAGAGAGATATAGAAAGGAAAATAAAATACTCTCATATTTCTTCTCACCCAGCAGAGTTGTTTATCCCTTAGGAATTCTTACCTTTTTGATGATGAATATAAATACACTGATGTATGACAGCCATAGAGTTTTAGTCCATTATAATGTTGTTTTTAATATAAGAGATATATAATCTACATGGGTAATTACTTTAACTGGTAAATTTCAATATGTGTGCATAGTTTTTTACTACATAATTACCTAATTTTAACTTTATTGTCTCAGTAAAGACACTATCTCCAAATATGGGCATATTCTGAGGTACACAGATTTAGGACTCCAACATATGAATTTTGTGAAGGACATAATTCAGCCCATAACAATGCTTAATGACTCTATATACCTTAAGAAACAACTACTATGTCAATTTTACAAATGAGGAAACCAGTACTAAGAAGTTAGGTGAATGATCTAAATTCACTCAACCAGTACAGGGCAATCCAGAGTTTGAATCTGGGTATCCTGTGTCTAATTAGGCATTCTTCCTAGTTCTGAATTATCTGTTCTATAAGGCACTCCAGAATATGGCCCTGCATCACATTTTTCATTTTACCTCTTACTTACTTGCTACATAAGGCATTCTTGTCTTCAGTCCTTTGCAAATCTCCTATCTTCACCTCTATCTCTGCCTGTCAAGATTTTATATATCCATGAAGTTTTTACCTCAAATATCAACTATTTTATAATTTAAAACACCTGGTAAGATTTTTTTAAAATCTCGATGTCCTGTCTACCATCCATGGCAATTAAGTCAATATCTCTGGAGGAAGAGACCAGAGAAGAGTATGTATTTATTAAAGCTCTCAGATGATTCTAATGTGCAGCCAAAATTGAGAACCACAGACTTAAAATCTTGCCTCATTCATAATCAGCTGATCTTTACAAACACTTCTCCCTGTTAAATTTTTATATTGTCTGAATGAAAATACAGTTAAGTAAAGTAAATTATCTCATAGATCATTGGGTCTTACTCACTTTTGGGGTCATGGAATTATTAAGATGTTGATGAAAAATGTACAGTTGGGAAATGCATATACACACAAAATTGTGAATATAATTTAAATTCTACTAATGAACCTTTAAATCCCATCCATGGTCCTGCATTAGGAGAACCAGAGAAGTGCTAAAGAAACATGAGATAAACGGACACTAATTCCATTGGGGAGATTATGCAAAGGTTTTTTGATGGAATAGATATAATCTGATCTTAAGGAAACTTTAGGATTTTCTCAGGCAGACACTGGAATTAGCAGAACATATTTGAGATATACTGAGGGAAAGATGACTGGGTCTCCAGAGACCATAAGTTACAAGGGGGTATATTATGGGAGCAAATAGTGCAAATTTCACATAGAAGCCATATTTGACAGGAATTTGAATGCCAAGTATTAAATGCCAGGTGTTAACATGTTTCTCTGTGTATATGGAGCCACTGAAGTTCTTTCAACGGGGGACTAAGGTAAAAAAATCTGTAGGGAACTACCTGTGAAGCAAAGTGGAAGCAAATTTAGAGAATGGAAAAGAAGCAAGTGATGAGGCAGAAAGTTACTTCAATAACCAATGTGAGAAGAAATGATTTCCTGATGTCAATAGCTAGGAAGTGATTAATGATGATGAGGAGGAGGAGGATGTTGATGGGGATGGTATTAACAGTTATATCAATATGAGAATACTTCTGCGGTACCAACAAGTAAAGGCCATTACAATAAAAGATATAAAGCAAATCGGAATAAAATGTTCCCATCTGGTATTCTTGGGAATATAAATACTCTGATGTATGACAGCCATAGAGTTTTAGTCCATTATAATATTGTTTTTAATATAAGAGATATATAATATACATGGGTAATTACTTTAACTGGTAAATTTCAATATGTGTGCATAGTTTGTCTTGAAAATGAAAGAATAAGCCAGAAAATATCATAAAGGATAATCTTAAAATATGGACTTATATTTACATTCTGTTTTTGCTTAATGGATGTCTTTAGTTCCAATATAAAAATTGTAAGTGTAAGAAGTGTTTGTAAAGATCAGCTGATTATGAATGAGGCAAGATTTTAAGTCTGTGGTTCTCAATTTTGGCTGCACATTAGAATCATCTGAGAGCTTTAATAAATACATACTCTTCTCTGGTCTCTTCCTCCAGAGATATTGACTTAATTGCCATGGATGGTAGACAGGACATCGAGATTTTAAAAAAATCTTACCAGGTGTTTTAAATTATAAAATAGTTGATATTTGAGGTAAAAACTTCATGGATATATAAAATCTTGACAGGCAGAGATAGAGGTGAAGATAGGAGATTTGCAAAGGACTGAAGACAAGAATGCCTTATGTAGCAAGTAAGTAAGAGGTAAAATGAAAAATGTGATGCAGGGCCATATTCTGGAGTGCCTTATAGAACAGATAATTCAGAACTAGGAAGAATGCCTAATTAGACACAGGATACCCAGATTCAAACTCTGGATTGCCCTGTACTGGTTGAGTGAATTTAGATCATTCACCTAACTTCTTAGTACTGGTTTCCTCATTTGTAAAATTGACATAGTAGTTGTTTCTTAAGGTATATAGAGTCATTAAGCATTGTTATGGGCTGAATTATGTCCTTCACAAAATTCATATGTTGGAGTCCTAAATCTGTGTACCTCAGAATATGCCCATATTTGGAGATAGTGTCTTTACTGAGACAATAAAGTTAAAATTAGGTAATTATGTAGTAAAAAAAAAACAAAACAAAACTCAGAGACATACTATGTATAAAAGATGTAAATTATTGAGCAAAATTTTTTAGCTCATATGGTGGCTGAAAAGTATATACTGAGAGACGTTGTGTAAATGAGGAAACTGGGAACACATGATGTACTCATCTGATTAAATATATGCATTGGTACAGAAAATAAAATAAAATATAATTAGGTAATTATGGTGGGCCTTATTAATTTCACTAGTGTCTTTATAAAAAGAAACTTGGACACAGAGAGCTAAAAAAAAGAAGGTGATATGAAGACACAGTGAGAAGATGGTGACATCATATGTAGGAACGTGAATTTACTATTAGGTAAGTGAGATTTCCTTTTAATTTTTAAAACTTTCATTCTTAATTTTTCTTTATTATTTTATTTTATTTTTGATAAATTTGCTTATTTTATTTTTTTATTTTTGGCTGTGTTGGGTCTTCATTGCTACGTGTGGGTTTTCTCTAGTTGCAGCAAGCGGGGGCTATGCTTTGTTGCTGTGTGCAGGCTTCTCATTGCGGTGGCTTCTCTTCTTTTGGAGTACGGGCTCTAGGCACGCATGCTTCAGTAGCTGTGGTCCGGGGCTTAGTTGTTCCACGGCATGTGGGATCTTCCAGGACCAGGGCTCTAACTCGTGTCTCCTACATTGGCAGGTGGATCCTTAATCACTTTGCCACCAGGGAAGCCCCTCTTTATTATTTTAAATATATATGCTGTATAACACCAAAGTATAGAGGGCTTGAATTTCCATTGTTCCTATGTTCCTTCAGGTAGGAAAAGCTCACTTTGAGCCTGTATAATGGCAAATGCTGCACAAACCATTCTCTACAAATCTAATTATTTTTCTTTTTTTAACGTCTTTATTGGGGTATAATTGCTTTACAATGGTGTGTTAGTTTCTGCTTT
The DNA here is from genome assembly GCF_028023285.1 of Balaenoptera ricei. NCBI lineage: Eukaryota > Metazoa > Chordata > Mammalia > Artiodactyla > Balaenopteridae > Balaenoptera > Balaenoptera ricei. The sequence goes on from NC_082652.1 coordinate 59,500,998, forward strand.
ATAACAAAGTGAATCAGCTATATATATACCTATATCCCCATATCTCCTCCCTCTGGCATCTCCCTCCCACCCTCCCTATCCCACCCCTCTAGGTGGTCACAAAGCAATGAGCTGATCTCCCTGTGCTATGCAACTGCTTCCCAGTAGTTATCTATTTTACATTTGGTAATATATATATAAGCCCATGCCATTCTCTCACTTCGACCCAGCTTACCCTTCCCCCTCCTCATGCCCTCAAGTCCATTCTCTACGTCTGTGTCTTTATTCCTGTCCTGCCCCTGGGTTCTTCAGAACCTTTTTTTTTTTTTTTAGACTCCATATATGCGTGTTAGCATACGATATTTGTTTTTCTCTTTCAGACTTACTTCACTCTGTATGACAGTCTCTAGATCCAGCCACCTCACTACAAATAACTCAGTTTCCCTTCTTTCTTTGGCTGAGTAATATTACATTGTATATCTATGCCACATCTTCTTTATCCATTCATCTGTTGATGGGCACTTAGATTGCTTCCATGTCCTGGCTATTGTAAATAGAACTAACATGAACATTGTGGTATATGACTCTTTTTATTTTTATTTTATTTTATTATAAATTTATTTATTTATTTATTTATTTATTTATTTATTTATTTATTCTTGGCTGTGTTGGGTCTTCGTTTCTGTGCAAGGGCTTTCTCCAGTTGTGGCGAGCAGGGGCCACTCCTCATCGTGGTGCACGGGTCTCTCACTGCTGTGGCCTCTCTTGTTGTGGAGCACAGGCTCCAGACGCACAGGCTCAGTAGTTGCGGCTCACGGGCCCAGTTGCTCTGTGGTATGTGGGATCCTCCCAGACCAGGGCTCGAACCCATGTCCCCTGCATTGGCAGGCAAATTCTCAACAATTGCACCACGAGGGAAGCCCCATGACTCTTATTTAATTATAGTTTTCTCAGAGTATATGCCCAGCAGTGGGATTGCTGGGTCATATAGTAGTTCTATTTTTAGTTTTTTAAGGAACCTCTATACTGTTCTCCATAGTGGCTGTATCAATTTACATTCCCACCAACAGTGCAAGAGGGTTCCCTTTTCTCCACACCCTCTCTAGAATTTATTGTTTGTAGATTTTTTCATGTTGTCTATTCTAACTGGTGTGAGGTGATACCTCACTGTAGTTTTGATTTGCATTTCTCTAATAATTAGTAATGTTGAGCATCCTTTCATGTGTTTGTTGGCAATCTGTATATCTTCTTTGGAGAAATGTCTATTTAGGTCTTCGGCCCATTTATGGACTGGGTTGTTTGTTTTTTTGATATTGAGCTGTATGAGCTGCTTGTAAATTTTGGAGATTAATCCTTTGTCAGTTGCTTCATTTACAAATATTTTATCCCAATGTGAGGGTTGTCTTTTTATTTTGTTTATCATTTCCTTTGCTGTGCAGAAGCTTTTAAGTTTAATTAGGTCCCATTTCTTTATTTTTGTTTTTATTTCCATTTCTCTAGGAGGTGGTTCAAAAAGGATATTGCTGTGATTTATGTCATAGAGTGTTCTTTTTATGTTTTCCTCTAAGAGTTTTATAGTGTCTGGCCTTACATTTAGGTCTTTAATCCATTTTGAGTTTATTTTTTTGTATGGTGTTAGGGAGTGTTCTAATTTCATTCATTTACATGTAGCTATCCAGTTTTCCCAGCACTACTTATTGAAGAGGCTGTCTTTTCTCCATTGTATAATCTGGCCTCCTTTATCAAAAAAAAAAGGTGACCATATGTGCATGGGTTTATCTCTGGGTTTTCTATCCTATTCCATTGATCTAGAAATAAAGGAAACACTCCCATTTACCATTGCAATAAAAAGAATAAAATACCTAGGAATAAACCTACCTAAGGAGACAGAAGACTTGTATGCAGAAATCTATATGACTCTGATGAAAGAAATTAAAGATGATACAAACAGATGGAGAGATATACCATGTTCTTGGATTGGAAGAATTAACATTGTGAAAATGACTATACTACCCAAAGCAATCTACAGATTCAGTGCAATCCCTATCAAACTACCAATGCCATTTTTCACAAAACTAGAACAAAAAATTTCACAATTTGTATGGAAACACAAAAGACCCCAAATAGCCAAAGCAATCTTGAGAAAGAAAAATGGAGCTGGAGGAATCAGGTTCCCAGACTTCAGACTATATTACAAAGCTACAGTAATCAAGACAGTATGGTACTGGCACAAATCTAGTTCTTGAAGCAGTATGGGACCATATAGAAAAGAGTTTCAGCAAATTTGTGCAAAATTCTGGATCTTCTGTGTTTCTCTTTTTAACATGATTTGTCAGAAAAAATCCTTGAATATCAGTAAGTCAACTTAATAAATATTTGGATAGATGCAAATCCATGAGCAAGAGAAATGAACCACATCTGCTGAATATCAAAAGTGAGTGTGAAGGCTATGTGGTCTTCATGACAGGAGACTGCTCTATCACATAAAAATCTAGTAAATGGGGACAGTACAGTATTAAAATTGGCAGCTTTTATAGAATGATATTACATCTAGAATGTATAAAATAAAGTGAAAAAAGTCAATTTTAAGGGATTTCCCATAATCAGAAATTACAGGGTTTTATTGTCTTATCTTTAAATATATTAACATATATAATTAAATACTTCTGTTTACACATTAGGTAAGAATTAATAATTTACAAATAAATTTTGACCAAAAAGATGCAACCTATTTAGTGAATATTCAAATATGGTGAATATTCAAATATTAAATATTCATTTAACTCTTCAGGAGAAGGTATTAGATTTTTTATCTTTGTAGCTCCAGCACCAGTAGAGGACCTGGGATGTGACAACCATTTCAGTGCTTATTTGTTAAATGTAGGAACTTGGCCCTGCTTAGCATTTTTCATAATCACTTATTTCTATCTTGTCATTTAAAATAGCAATATGTCTTTGCATAGCAAAGGAAACCATTGACAAAATTAAAAGAAAACCTACTGATGAGAGAAAATATTTGCAAATGATGTAACCAATAAGGGGTTAGTATCCAAAATATAAACATCTCACACAACTCAATATCAGAAAAAGAAACAACCCAATTAAAACAGGCAGAAGACCTGAATAGACATTTTTTCCAAAGAAGATATACAGATGGCCAACAGGCACATGTAAAAATGCTCAACATCACTAATCACTAGTGAAATGCAAATCAAAAGCAGAATATCACCTCACACATGTCAAAATGGTTATCAACCAAAGGTCTACAAATGTTGGTAGGGATGTGGAGAAAAGGGAATCCTAGTACACTGTGGATGGGATTGTTATTTAGAACAGCCTGTATGGAAAACAGTATGGAGTTTCCTCAAGATACTAAAAATAGAACTACCATACGATCCAGCAGTTCCACTGCTGGGTATATGAATCCAAAGAAAACAGAAACCCTAATTCAAAATATACATGCATCCCAATGTTCATAGCAGTCTTATGTACAGTACCCAAGATATGGATGTAGCCTAGGTGCCCATCAACAGATAAATGGATAAAGATATATACCACATCTTATTTATATTCATAATGGAATATTATTCAGCCATAAAAAAGAATGAAATTCTGCCATTTGCATCAATGTGAGTGGACCTAGAGAGTATTATGCTTAGTGAAATATGTCAGAGAAAGACAAATACTGTATGTTATCACTTCTTATATGTGGAATATAAAAAAAAATAAAACAAGCAAATGTATATAACAAAACAGAAACATACTCACAGACATAGAAAAGAAACTAGTTGTTACCAGTGGGGAGAGGGAAGGGAGGAAAGTCAAGTTAAGGATAGGAGATTAAGAAGTACAAACTTCTATGTATAAAATAAATAAGGGGAAGTGGAGAGGGGAGAGATAGAGGTATGGGATTAAGAAAAACAAACTACTGCATATAAAATAAATAAGCAACGAGTATATATTATACAGTACAGGGAAATATATATTATTTTGTAATAACATTAAATGGAGTTAATATATATTAATAAAATATTTTATTTAAACTATTTTATTTAAAATATTTTAATTTATAAAATATCAAATCAATATGTTGTGCATCTGAAACTAATACAATATTGTAAATCAATTATACTTCATTTAAAAATAAATACAAAGAAATAAGAAATTATATAGTACTGTGTCCTGGAATATCCAGAAGTAAACTTGTTCTTAACTTGTATCCATTATCTTTTAATAAACACTTGTCACCTGAGCACAGTTAGGAAATCTATATGTCTTCCCCCCACACATATATCTATGTCATGTAACCTCTGTACATGTGACCAATTCTGATCTATTTTATTCTATTCTATTCCATTCTATTCTATCCTTTGTGTTATCTTCTATTTCATTCCATCCTATTCCATTACTTTGTAACAAAAAAGCAAAATAATTCACAAAATTGCATGATCCTCCAGTGGGTCATAGGTCACTAAATGGGTCACTGAATCTCAATCTAATGAGTCATTCCAACCTGCAGTTTGATAAACATTGCTATAAAAATTTCAATGTGCCCTTTGGTAGGAAACATCCATACCTTGAGAAGCTTTGGTTCTTTACCTCCGAATTTTGTGCTTACCAAACAGAAAGTAGAGTCATAGCATTTCCTTTCCCCATTAAAATATTATCATAGTTATAAAAGTTGACAAACTTGGAGCATTTCTGGACTCTGAGCTTTGCTAGGGGGCTTTACAACTGAATATGATGTTTATATGAAAAAGATGCTAGTATTTAACTATTTCACCCAGCAGAGAGGAGAGGACTTTGAATAAATCTAAATATGTTTTAAAAAATCATCTTCTTGTCTTTGAAAACCTTGGCTGATTCCTCTAAAATTAACTTTTTCTGCACCTGATTGGAGTAAAATGCAGAGTTACTGAAAAAAAAATTAATATTTCATACGCTGTACTTGTGAAAAGCCTCAAGCATTTGGCACAGACTTCAAGAAAATAAATTTGCTTTGAAATAACAATCAATCATTTTATAAAAAGATTCCACATTACCACCTTAGAAATATCATAGAGTTGAATCCTACACTCTTGCAATGGTTATTTTAGACTGAGGCAGAACTTGCCTGTATCTGCTTTCACTTGGGATAGTTACAGTGAAGTATTCCCAGCCAGCTTGTTATTATAGACTCTTCAGATTGTACTGATTTAGTAAAATGTTGCCATAGCATAACAAAAATGGCATCATTTTATTTAAACTTGAAATTGCATCTTTGGGTCAAAAGAGTTTTTTGCTTTGGTGGAGGTTTTGTGTGTCATAGTTCCTGAACTAAACAAGTTGAGGCCAAAAAGTATCTTCATCACTCATCTATCCACAAACTTTAGAGTTTGGTTAACTGAAACAAGTATACCATTTGTAGATTGCCATTTTTCAAGGAGTTAAAAAATGACTCAATATAACTATAATGAGCATCTATCATTATCTATGGTTAAGGGTCTTTAAAAAGGAATAAGATAGCAATTTTCTATCTTTCTCCAACAAAATAACACTCACCTCTCTCTTCTGATCCCCTACCCTAATTAAAATCTCCCTGTCAGGAAAAGTAAGAACCTTGTTTCAAACAATGCTCTTGTACTGTACAGTCCTACTTATTATTCTGTATCTTGCAAGGTATACCCCGGAGGCACCTGAAGTTGCTTAGCACTTTCCACTGCAGCCCCATCAGGGGGTTTCAAAGTATTTTCTTGTGTGCATGTGTGTGTGTATATATAACATAACATAAAGAACATAAAGTTGTTTATTTACTGAGCAAATAGTGTAGTTTAAACATGTCCAGATCACATTCAGAAGACAGGAACCTCTTAGAATTAACTTATATTTAATGCATTCTGTCTATTCCCCCTGCTAGACTCTAAGTTCAATTTGTCTTTTTTATTCATTGTTGTATTTCACAGATGTAGAATAGTGCCTACATTTATTTTTAAAAGATTTATAATATGTCTTTATATATAAAGGATACTGATGATTATTTTTCTTATAAAATTTTCTCAGTTCACAAATTGACCATTTTTTAGTGTAGAGTATTTTAATTAATAAAATAAGTCTATCAATCTTTTTCTTTATGGTCTCCTCAACTTTCTGTCTATGGTATCCCCAAAGAAGTGTGAGGTCTTACCTCAGCATTTCCTATTTCATTACTCCCTTGTGTGTAAGTTAATAATGTGTGAACCCAGCAAGCTGCACAAACAATTCAATCCCAGCACTTATTAGGTGTCTGATGTTACAGTAGGCATGATGAGACATACAATATGTTTATAACACATGGACACATTAAATGTTTCTGATACATATTAAATGAATAAATATGAAAAATATTAATATAAAATAGACATAAAACTGATGATCCTTATAGCAGATTATGCACTGCCAAATATAGATGTCAGTTTCTATGAGTTCAGCATACAAAACAGGATGACAGTGAGCTATAGTGAGATGAAAAGTATAAACCTTAAAATCATCTGGGGAATGTCATCTGGCAATAAAAAATAATTTCAGTGCACTAAAGCACTAAATTAATTTTTCTTAAACTAGAAATTAAAAGCTAAAAGTTGTTCTTTGGAAAGATAAATAAAATTGATAAACCTTTATCAAGACTCATCAAGAAAAAAAGGAGAAGGCTCAATCAATAAAATGAGAAATGGAAAAGGAGAAAGTACAACAGACACCACAGAAATGCAAAGGATCATCAGAGACTACTACAAGCAACTATATGCCAATAAAATGGACAACCTAGAAGAAATGGGTAAATTCTTAGAAATGTACAATCTCCCAAGACTGAACCAGAAAGAAATAGAAAATATGAACAGATCAATTACCAGTAATGAAATTGAATCAATAATTTAAAAACTCCCAACAAATGAAAATCAAGGACAAATGGCTTCTCAGTGAATTCTACTAAAGATTTAGAGAAGAATTAACACTTATCCTTCTGAAACTATTCCAAAAAGTTGAAGAAGAAGGAACACTCCCAAGTTCATTCTATTAGGCCACTATCACCTTTATACCAAAACCAGACAAAGATACTACAAAAAAATAAAATTACAGGCCAATATCACTGTTGAACATAGACACAAAAATACTAGCAAACTGAATCCAACAATACATTAAAAGGGCCATAAATCATGATCAAGTGGGATTTATCTCAGAGATGCAAGGATTTTTCAATAACTGCAAATCAATGTGATATACCACATTAACAAATTGAAGGATTAAAAACCATATGATCATTTCAATAGATGCAGAAAAAGCTTTTGACAAAATTCAACATCTATTGGTGATAAATACTCTCCAGAAAGTGGGCATAGAGGGAACCTACCTCAACATGATAAAGTCCATATATGACAAATGCACAGCTAACATCATTCTTAAAAATCATATGATCATTTCAATAGATGCAGTAAAAGCTTTTGACAAAATTCAGCACCCACTGGTGATAAATACTCTCCAGAAAGTGGGCATAGACGGAACCTATCTCAACATGATAAAGTTCATATATGACAAACGCACAGCTAACATCATTCTCAATGGTGAAAAACTGAGGGCATTTCCTCTAAGATCAGGAACAAGACAAAGATGTCCACTCTCACCACTTTTATTCAACATAGTTTTGGAAGTTCTAACCATGGCAATCAGAGAAGAAAAAGAAATAAAAGGAATTCAAATTTGAAAGAAGAAGTAAAACTGTCACTGTTTGCAGATGACATGATACTATACACAGAAAATTTTAAAGACACTACCAGAAAACTACAAGAGCTCATTGATGAATTTGGTAAATTTGCAGGACGCAGAATTAATACACATATCTCTTGCATTCCTATACCTTAAAAATGAAAGATCAGAAACAGAAATTAAGGTAACAATTCCATTTACCATTGTATCAAAAATAATAAAATACCTAGGAATAAACCTACCTAAGGAAACAAAAGACAAGTACTCAAAAAACTATAAGATGCTGATGAAAGAAATAAAGAAATGACACAAACAGATGGAGAGATATACCATGTTCTTGGATTGGAAGAATCAATATTGTCAAAATGACTATATTACCCAAAGCAATCTAGAGATTCAATGCAATACCTATCAAATCACAAATGGCATTTTTCTCAAAACCCAAACAAATTTTTTTTACAATTTGTATTGAAACAAAAAAGATACTGAGCAGCCAAAGCAATATTGAGAAAGAAAAATTCAGTTGGAGGAATCAGGCTCCCTGACTTCAGACTATACTACAAAACTACAGTACAAAACTGTGTGGTACTGATACAAAAACAGATATATAGATCAATGGAGCATGATAGAAAGCCCAGAAATAAACCCATCCACTTATGGCCAATTAATCTATAGCAAAGGAGGCAAGAGTATACAATGGAGAAAAGAGTCTCTTCAATAAGTGGTGCTGGGAAAACTGGACAGAAGAATGAAATTAGAACATTCTCTAACACCATATACAAAAATAAACTCAAAATGGATCAAATACATAAAAGTAAGGCCAGACACTATAAAACTCTTAGAGTAAAACATGGGCAGAACACTGTTTGACATAAATCGCAGCAATATGTATTTGGATCCATCTCCTAGAGTATGAAAATAAAAACAAAAATAAACAAGTGGGACCTAATTAAACTTAAAAGTGTTTGCACAGCAAAGGAAACCATAAACACAATGAAAAGACAGCCCACAGAATGGGAGAAAATATTTGCAAATGAAGAGACTGAAAAGGAATTAATCTCCAACATTTACAAACAGCTCATGCAGCTCAATATCAAAAAAAAAAAAAACAAATAACCCAATCAAAAAATGGGCAGATGACCTAAATAGACATTTCTGCAAAGAAGACATACAGATGGCCAACAGGCACATGAAAAAAATCCTCAACATTGCTAATTATTAGAGAAATGCTAATCAAAGCTACAGTGAGGTATCACCTCACACTGGTCAGAATGGCCATCATCAAAAAGTCTACAAACAATAAATGTTGGAGAAGGTGTGGAGAAAAGGAAACCCTCCTACACTGTTGGTGGGAATGTAAATTGTTACAACCACTATGGAGATAAGTATGGAGAGTCCTTAAAAAACTAAAAATAGAACTACCTTATGATTCAGCAATCCCACTCCTGGCTGTATATCCAGAGAAAACTATAATTCAAAATATTACAGGCACCCTAATGTTCATTGCAGCACTATTTACAATAGCCAAGATATGGAAGCAACTCAAATGTCTATCAACAGAGGAATGGATAAAGAAGATGTGGTACATATATACAATGGAATATTACTCAGCCATAAAAAAGGAATGAAATAATGCCATTTGTAGCAACATGAATGGACTTAGAGATTATCAAGAGAAAAACAAATATCATATGAGATGACTTATATGTAGAATCTAAAAAAATAATACAAATAAACCTATTTACAAAACAGTTACCAAAGGGGATGGAAAGAGAGATAAATTAGGTATTTGGGTTTAATATATGCACACTACTATATATAAAATAAGTAAACTACAAGGACCTACTGTATAGTACAGGGAACTATACTCAATATCTTATAGTAACCCATAATGGAAAAGAATCTCAAAAAGAATATATATATATATATATATATATATATATATATATATATATATATTTATACACACACATATATATATGTGTGTGTGTGTGTATTTGTATAACTGAATCACTTTTCTGTACACTTGAAACTAACACAACATTGTAAATTTAACTATAATTAAATTTAAAATAAATAAATATTCCAATTAAAATGCAAATGTTATCAGACAGTAAAAATAAATAGACCAAATAATAGACAAAAAAATAAACAAACAATATTTGATCCTCTGGAGAATTACATCTTAAATAAAATGACACAAAAAGTTAAAATTCAAAATATCAAAGAGATATGATATACCATGCATATAGTAACTGAAACTTGTGTATATAAATTCATTGACTAAATAGACTTTAAGGTAAGATTTATTACTTGAGATAAAGGGGAGCATGTAACAATAATAAAAGTGGTTAATTCAGGGGAAAGATATAACTAGCATAAATTTGTATGCTACCAAAATATAAAATAAAAGCAGAAATAAAGGGATAAATAGAAAAGCCTAAGTCAGAGCCAGAGGTTTAAAAACAACTGTCTTTACAAACTGATAGACAAACTGACAAGAAATCAGTAGATAGATAGAGAAATTGAAAAATACTGTTATCAAAATGATCTAGTTAGGTCACAAAAAATGTAGAACACATTTTTAATAACCATGCAAATTTTACAATAATGGATAATATGCTGGATCATAAAGCAAATAAAGTATAAAACAAGTTAAAACATACAGAATATCTTCACTGATTGTAATGAATCAAAATAGAAACTAAAAACGAATGTTTGAAAATTAAAATCCCTAAATTTTCAAAATGTTTAAGAAAACCTATTTCTGAATACTCTAATGGTCAATAAAAAAGTAAAATTAGAAAATATGTTAAATAATTACTAAAGAAACAGTATATCAAAATTTGTGGCATGCAGTTAATGAAGTACTTTCAGAGAAATTATTGCCTTAAAGACCTATTTGTAAAATTGTAAGGTTTCTCATAATGAAACTTCTAAAAAATATTGCAAATGAAGCACAAATAAAAGTAGAAGGAAGAAAAATATATATGAGAACAAAAAAATCTATTAAATTAAAAACAAGTTTCAAGAGTCTCAAAAAGTTTATATCACTACACATACTTAAAATGTCAATAGATAATAAGAGTAGAATATAAATATTTATATGTCAATAAATATGAAATTGTAGGTAAAATTAAAAATTGCTCAGAGAAAACATAACTTTAAAAATCTGATACAAGAACAAATTAGAAAATTTGAATAATCCCAAATTCAATTTTTAAAAAGTCAATCCATTTTTAAAAACAAGTTGGTCAATGTAAATTATCACATTAACATAATAATAATATAATCATCTCAATACATTCAAATATTTAATCAACTTCAATACCTAATCATTATTTTAAAAAACCAAAAATATCTCATAAACTTCTTAACAAACTAAAAATAGAAAAGAACATTCTTAATCTGATAAAAATTATTATCTACAAAATTATTGAGACTAGTTGAATGTTTATCCCAGAGATAAGGAACAAAATTAAAATGTCTGCTATCACCAATTCAGTTCAAAAGTATCTAAACCCCCTACTCAGTGCAATAAAGAAAGAAAAAAATGAACTCAGAAGTAGACAACATAACTGTATAGGTAGAATATACAGAAGAATTCAAAAATAAATGACTGGAATTAATAGGTGCCATTAGTTAAGATTTGGGGTAGCATATCAATATAAACACTTCAATTGTATTTTTATATAGTGGTAACAAACAAGTGGAAATGAAATTTAAAACACCATTCATAATAGCATCAAATACTTAGGATTAATCTAATAATCAGTGTGTATATCTCTACTCTGAAAATTACAAAACTTACCAAGAGAAATTAAAGAAGACCTAAATAAATGGAGAGGTAGAACATGTTCATGGATTGGAAGATTCAATAATGTAAATATTTCAATCTCTTCTAAATTGATCCAAAGATTTAACCCAATCTGAATCAAAACTCCAGCAGTCACTTATTTTGGCATGTGGAAATTGACAATCTAATTCTAAAAGGGACAAAAGCATCAAAGAAGAAACAGAACAAAATGGAGAATTTATACTAGCAGAGCATATTATAAAGCTATATTATTAAAACAGCCTGGTAATTATTTAAAGATAACTAAATGAATCAATGGGACAGAAAAGAGATCCCAGAAACAGAGCTACACATACAGGATCACCTGATGAGAAAGGCACCACACCAGTGCAGGAGGAGGGGATGGGAGGAGAGAAATGATGGTCTTTTCAGGAAGTAGTGCTGCATCAAGTACATACCTGTATGGAAAAAAGTTTCTAAACATTGATCTTTCCCTCTTATCAAAAACAAAAGCAATTTTAAGTAAATTACAAAACTAAAGGTGAAAGTAAAGCAATATTGTGTCTAAATCACCATATAGTCTGTCATAATATTTAGATGAGCAAAGATTTCTTAAATTTATGAGAAATCATCAAAATCAGGTAAAAAGATCAATGAATTGGGTTTCATTAAAAATTAAGAACCATCTATTCATTTGAGGATACTGCATAAGAGAGAGAAAGGGAAAGTATGGTGTGGGAGAAGATATTTGTTATACTTACCTAACAAATAATTTGTATCCAGAATACATGAAGAATGCCCACAAATCAATAATAAAAACGCAGACAAAGCCTCAAATATGGCTGATCTGAATGGGTACATCCCAAAGGAAAATACTGAAATGTGATAGACTTCTGAACAGTGTTCAAATTCAGTAGTCATTTTAGAATGCAAATGAAAATCACAATGAAATACAATATATAATCAACAGAATAGCAAAAATTAAAATACATGTATAAGCACAGTGACGATATCCAGTATTAATGAGAATGTGTAGAATTTCTAATTTTTACACACTGCTGACCAGAGTGTAAATTGGTACAGCTATACAGAAAACTGCTTGGCAATATCCTCTGAAGCTGAGAATACCTTATGCTCCCCAAACTCCAATACATGGTAAATACCTAAAAAGAATGTTGTATATGTGCAAAAGACATACTAAGAAAATTAGCAGCAGCAGAATTCATAATAGCCTCAAACTAGAACCAACCCTAAAGTAATCGATGATAGAATGAATAAGTTGTGGTATAGTCATAGAACAGAATAAGATAGAACAATAAAAAAGAACAAATGATAGCTACACAAAAAAGCATGAATGAGTCTCAAAAATATACCATTGAGGTAAAGAAACCAGGTATAAAAATAGTGTATTGCATGTAATTCCATTTATAAAATTTCAAATAAGCCAAAACCACTCTGTGCAGATAGAAGTCAGAATATGACTACAGAATATGGGAGGGGACCAGAGGGCAGACAGCAGAAGCAAGAAGAAGTACAAAATATGGTCACCTAATCTATGACACAGGAGGCAAAGATATACAATGGAGAAAAGAAAAAATGAACAGACGAAACACAAGTAATGAAATTGAAACTGTGATTAAAAATCTTCCAACAAACAAAAGTCCAGGACCAGATGGCTCAACAGGTGAATTCTATCAAACATTTAGAGAAGAGCTAACACCCATTCTTCTCAAACTCTTCCAAAAAGTTGCAGTGGAAGGAACACTCCCAAGCTCATTCTACGAGGCCACCATCACCCTGATACCAAAATCAGAAAGAGATACTACAAAAAAAGACAATTACAGACCAATATCACTGATGAATATAGATGCAAAAATCCTCAACAAAATACTAGCAAACAGAATCCAACAACACATTAAAAGGATCATACACCATGATCAAGTGGGATTTACCCCAGGAATGCAAGGATTCTTCAATATACACAAATCAATCAATGTGATACACCATATTAACAAACTGAAGAATAAAAAACATATGATAATCTTAATAGATGCAGAAAAAGATTTTGACAAAATTCAACACCCATTTATGATAAAAAAACTCTCCAGAAAGTGGGCATAGAGAGAACCTACCTCAACATAATAAAGGCCATATATGACAAAACCACAGCAAACATCATTCTCAAAGGTGAAACACTGAAAGCATTTCCACTAAGATCATGAACAAGGCAAGGATGTCCACTCTCACCACTATTATTCAACATAGTTTTGGAAGTCCTAGCCACGGCAATCAGAGAAGAGAAAGAAATAAAAAGAATACAAGTTGGAAAAGAAGAAGTGAAACTGTCACTGCAGATGACATGATACTATACATAGAGAACCCTAAAGATGCCACCAGAAAACTACTAGAGCCAATCAATGAATTTGGTAAAGTTGCAGGATACAACATTAATGCACAGAAATCTCTTGCATTCCTATACACTAACAGTGAAAGATCAGAAAGTGAAATCAAGGAAGCACTCCCATTTACCATTGCAACAAAAAGAATAAAATACCTAGGATTAAACCCACCTAAGGAGGTAAAAAACCTGTATTCAGAAAACTATAAGACACTGATGAAAGAAATCAAAGATGACACAAACAGATGGAGAGATACACCATGTTCTTGGATTGGAAGAATCAATATTGTGAAAATGAGTATACTACACAAATCAATCTACAGATTCAATGCAATCCCTATCAAATTACCAATGGCATTTTTCACAGAACTAGAACAAAAAAATCTTAAAATTTTTATGGAGACACAGAAGAGCCCGAATAGCCAAAGCAGTTTTGAGGGAAGAAAATGGAGCTGGAGGAATCAGACTCCCTGACTTCAGGCTATACTACAAAGCTACAGTAATCAAGACAATATGGTACTGACACAAAACAGAAATATAGATCGATGCAACAGGATAGAAAGCCCAGAGATAAACACACACACCTATTGTCACCTAATCTATTACAAAGGAGACAAGGATATACAATGGAGAAAAGACAGTCTCTTCAGTAAATGGTGCTTGGAAAACTGGACAGCTACATGTAAAAGAATGAAATTAGAACACTCCCTAACACCATACACAAAAGTAAACTCAAAATGGATTAAAGACCTAAATGTAAGACTACACACTATAAAACTCTTAGAGGAAAACATGGGAAGAACACTAATTGACATAAATCACAGCAAGATCTTTTTTGACCCACCTCCTAGAGTAATGGAAATAAAAACAAAAATAAAGAAATGGGACCTAATGAAACTTAAAAGCTTTTGCACAGCAAAGGAAACCATAAACAAGATGAAAAGACAACCCTCACAATGGGGGAAAATATTTGCAAAAAAAGCAACTGACAAAGGATTAATCTCCAAAGTTTACAAGCAGCTCATGCAGGTCAATATCAAGAAACAAACAACCCCATCCAAAAAAGGGGAGAAGACCTAAATAGACATTTCTCCAAAGAAAATATACAGATTGCCAGGAAACACATGAAAGGATGCTCAACATCACTAATTATTAGAAAAATACAAATAAAAACTACAATGAGTTATCACCTCACACCTGTTAGAATGGGCATAATCAGAAAACCTATAAACAACAAATGCTGGAGAGCGTGTGGAGAAAGGGGAACCCTCTTGGACTGTTGGTAGGAATATAAATTGATACAGCCACTATGGAAAACAGTATGGAGGTTCCTTAAAAAGCTAAAAATAGAATTACCATATGACCTAGCAATCCCACTACTGGGGATATACCCAGAGAAAACCATAATTCAAAAAGACACATGCACCCCAATGTTCATTGCAGCACTATTTACAATGGCCAGGTCATGGAAGCACCCTAAATGCCTATTGACAGATGAATGGATAGTGAAGATGTGGTATATATATATTCAATGGAATATTACTGAGCCATGAAAAGGAACGAAACTGTGTCATTTGTAGAGATGTGGATGGATCTAGAGACTGTCATACAGAGTGAAGTAAATCAGAAAGAGAAAAGCAAATATCTTATATTAACGCATATATGTGGAATCTAGAAAAAATGGTAGAGATGACCCAGTTTGCAAGGCAGAAATAGAGACACAGATGTAGTGAACAAATGTATGGACAGCAATGGGGGAAAGTGGAGGGGGTGTGGTGGTGGGATGAATTGGGAGATTGGGATTGACATATATACACTAATATGTATAAAATAGATAACTAATAAAAACCTGCTGTATAAAAAATAATAAAAAAAAGAATATGGGAGGGTGTAGTGAATCTTGGAGACAATAAAATAGGGAGCTTTTCAGGCTCTGGAAATGCTCTGACTCTTTATTTGGGTGGTGATTACATAGGTGGTTTAACTTTGTAAAAATGCACTGAATGCACACTGATGTTCATTGCAGCACTATTTACAATAACCAGAACAAGGAAGTAATCTAAATATCCACTGACAATGGAATGGATAAAGAGTCTGTGGTACATATATACAATGGAATATTACTCAGCCATAAAAAGGAACAAAATAGTGTCATTTGCAGAGATGTGGATGGACCTAGAGACTGTCATACAGAGTCAAGTAAGTCAGAAAGAGAAAAACAAATATCATATAATATTGAGTATATGTGGAATGTAGAAAAATGGTACAGATGAACTTATTTGCAAAGCAGAAATAGAGTCACAGATGTAGAGAACAAACTTATGGTTACCAAGGGGGAAAGAAGGGAGTGGGATGATTGGGAGATTGGGATTGACATATATACATTACTAAGTATAAAATAGATAACTAATGAGAACCTACTGTATAGCACAGGGAACTTTATTCAGTTCTCTGTGGTGACTTAAATGGGAAGGAAATCTATAAAAGAGAGGCTATATGTATATGTATAGCTAATTCACTTTGCTGCACAGCAGAAACTAACACAACATTGTAAAGCATCTATACTCCAATAAAAATTAATTTTAAAATAAATAAATTAAAAAGTTACATTGAGTTGTATGCTTAGGTTTTGTGTCCTTAGTGAATGTATGATATACTTCATTAAAACATAGTTTAGTGCCTAACACACACACACACACCCCTCAGAGGAAAAGGTAGGTGCCTTTAGTTATCAATTTCAGTTCTGGTTCTTCACTACAAATGTAGCATATGATCATGCACATTCTTTCTCTCCATCTCTCTCTTTTCTTCTCTCTCTCTTCCTTTTTCCATTTCTTGCTCCTCTCCTCACTTATCCTGCTATTGAATCCCTGTCTAAAGCTTTTATGTTTTCCCCATCACCTTATATTACTTCTGGAGGTACCCCTTTTTCTTCATCTTCACAAGGACCTTACATTTGGTGACCTAACTCTACTGCCCAGTTCTCAGTAGTCCCAAAATATATGCAATAGAATGTTTAATATTTCTTTTCACTTAACCCAAGCTTTTATAAGACTGTTAACATAGGAATTATAATAGGTAAGTAAGGTTAACCTACATTTATTTCTCTAGTTATGTGAGTTCCACTTTGTAGTCATTTCAAATCCTTGGAGGAGTCTCATTAACTTTACAAGGTAAGACTGGATTTACAGAGCAAATATGTATATGGAGAAAGCAACACCTGCAGGTTCTGTTTTTATTGGAGGTTTTCTGTTGCCTTTTTCTCTCTCTAATGCAGATGAATTTTACAGGATTACTTTTTATGGAACAAAATGGACAGGCAATAAAATGCAGATGGCAAGGTTCCTTTTCCAACAGGCACTCAGGTGAGAGGATGCGCCCAAAGACTATGAATTTTATGAGGGGGTTAATGCAATTAATGTATTTTACATTATTTTGAATAACAGACAATATTGCCCCAAGCCTCTATTTCAGGTAGCATATTTTCTAAACAAATCCACATCTTTTAAGTAAACTTTAAAAACAAGTATAAGATTATTCCTAGTTCTAAATTATTTTTATCTGCTTTAACTAGTTCTTCTTTCCAGAGACTAGACCATGAAATAATTAAATTGAGTGTTTCTTATTGTCATTCAGCTTTGACTAGTGCTTAACTCTGAAGGTTAACTATTTTGAGCATATGATGAAGGAACAAGCTGCGACTATTATGCAGTCATCCTTCACTATTATCAAGTATTATCTAATAAGCATTCAATCATTAGAAGTAGGAAAATATACAGAATACATAAATGCCAGTCAAATGAATACATAGGGTATATTTCAATAGTACTCACTACTATGTGTAAAATTTATAAGAGATGTTAATAGGTAATTGGTTACCACGCGAAATTGTGTTTTTCTTACATTGAAGTAGTGTGTGGCACATATGTCTCTATTGCATGCTGTCTGCCCACAGTACTAAATATTTCAAGTTCCATTCATGGGCATATGGTAGGATTGCACTTCCTTACACCCTTGATATAAGGTTTGAACATGTGACTTGTTTTACCGGTAAAAATGTGAGCAGAAGTGCCACATAGCACTTCCATATGGAAAACATTGAGTCAGTGTGAGACTTACAATCCTTTCTTTCTCTATGCCAAAGATGCAGCTATGTTCCAGAAAGTGTTTGCTCTGGAAGCCTGCATCTGGGGGTGCATAGGATGCCTAGATAACCTGTGATAACCAGGTTGCTTCAGTGAGAAATAAATATTTGTGGTTTTAAGCTGTTTAAATTCACAGATTATATATAACCAAATTTGTAACACAGTACATCCTGATTGTGGTACACCCTGAGCCTAGAATGATGTCTGCTTTATCATAGGTGCTCAACAATCTTTACTAAACTCAACAGTTGGACTGAGGAAAATACTTTAGTTACTGAGGAAAATTCACAGATGCATAAAAGAAAAGAAGTTCATGTGACATGAATTTGAAGCTGCTAGATCAAGGGTCCCCAACCCCCAGACTGTGGACCGGGACTGGTCTGTGGCCCATTAGGAATGGGGCCGCACAGTAGGAGATGAGTAGTGGGTGAGCAAGTGAAGCTTCATCTGCCACTTCCCATCACTCCCCATTGCTTGCATTATTGCCTGAACTATCCTCCTTCCCCCGTCTGTCCATGGAAAAATTGTCTTCCACAAAACCAGTCCCTGGTGACAAAAAGGGTTGGGGGCCACTGCACTAGGTGACGTTTTGGGGGGCTCCGAGGAGCTCTGGTTCTTTATGTCTCAGTACAGAAAGAATTCAGTGAGAGGCAAAGTGATAGATAAGTGATTTATTAGAATAGGATGCTTGTGAGGCTTATAAGTGGGTGGGTGAGAGGGTGCCATGCCCTGAGAACTTAGTGGGCTACAGTTTTATAATCAAAGGAAAATTTTATAGGGGGTTAATGCATAAAATTTGGTGGGGAGGGGGAAAAGACCACCTTCTTCCTCATTCTTGAGTAAATGTCACACTTCCATCATCAGTTCCTCCTCCATGTTGGGCCGAGGAGTTTTCTTGTCCCTACATGGTCAAGCCAGGACTGTCATGGTGCCATGAAAATGAGCAAAAAGGTGATAACATATGCTAAAAATGGTAAATCATCTCAGGTTTTAGTATAATGTCACCTTTTCCTTATATTTTTGTTTTTAGTGCAAGCAGAGGAGCATGTCCTAGGAATCATTAACTTACTGAGCTCACTGGGCAGGATGTGGGTCTCATGCCACCATTGTTTTATTGTTTTGAGGCACGTCTCATTCTTCTGTGGCATGGTTTTTTGCTAAGCAAGCCTGCTTGGTTTTGTGGTTAAGCAAAGCTGCTTTCTTGAGTAATCATTAACTTACAGGGGTCTCCCATATTTTTTCTTTACTTACAGTCTCCTAGTGGAATTAGTCACCTACTTTGTCCCTGTACTTTGTCTCTATCAAATTTGAGAAAAGCCAGTGGAAAGCTAAATTACAATACAGAATCACAAGTCAAAAGAGACTAACAGATAGTACTTACTTAGTCACCACATAAATGGCATATGTAATGAAAACTAGGACTTCAGGGGATGTGAGCAATAACTAGAGGCAAGCTCTCAAAGGCTTTTTGGATATAGAAGGACTTTAATCAGGTCCTTAAACATCAGTAGAGTTTGAAGAGGCAAACGTGATATTCTAGACGAAAGATGGAACTTGAAGAAATAAGGAAGTAATTAAGTTGGGCGGATTCAAATAATAATAGATTTTAAAGAAACCAACAATACATAAATTCAGAAGACTAGAAATAAATATGACTGGAAACATGTTGTAGAACCAGATTTGGCAACTCTTTAATGAAACTCTGGGAGTTTGAATTTTATCCTTTAAGCAGGAGTAATTGAAGTTTACTATCATGGGAATAAGAGATAGAACTGCATGACTAGTTCAAGGGTCAGACTGAAGGAAGATTAAGGAGAGCTTTTACAGGTAGAAGAGAATAAAAGTGGAGTTTTAGGAGACATTTCCAAAAACACTACTAAGGAAATATTCTCTTGTATACTGGACTTTTAGCTAAAGTTTAGAGATAAGAAAGGGAAATAGAGGACAGTAAAAAATGTTTTCAAATTAAGTATTAGCTGTAAGTCTGCCAAATAAAACAAATGCCAACAAAGCTAAACATTACACAGCTGTGTCAAGCAAAGGAAATATACACTGTTATTAGATTCACTGTATATTTTGGTGAAGGGAAAGCTCAGGTATCTTGCAGACTGAAAAGGAGCTCATGGTCATTATGCTAATTAGCACTGAAAGCTAGCACATTGGAGAGGACGGAATGAGTCCATAGTCCTGTACACAGTTGGTTAAAATAATTTGTTCCCTAGTCAGGAAAATATTCAGTTCGTTTCAGTAATGGTCTGGTGTCCTAGGGTCAAATTTCATGTTCCAATATTAGCTTCAGAAGGTTAGAAATAGTTGGAATGAAATCCAAATGTAAATTTTGATGCTTCAGGCAAGAGATACTATAAGAGAAACATTTCCCTTTTGAAGTGTTCCTAATGTCCTTTTCCATGATCAACACAAGGATTTTTTGCACTGACTACTGTCAGTCACTGACAATAGTGACTAGACATCCACTGCTGCCATGTAACAGTGACCTAGTCCCTCTCCTTGCAGAAATTTTCTCCCACCTTCCTTCCTACTTGAAGTCTGGCTCTTGAAGCTGTACTCTCAGATTGCTCAAGAAACATTTAAATTATGTTAACTTATTATGTATTACTAATCTTTGAACCATATTTTTCTTCCTTGAAAACTACTCCAGATTTTACTTTCCATTACCAAGAAGATCATTTTTCCTTTTAAAAAATGGCATATAGCTCTGAAGTAAATTTTATTACTTATGCTGACCCCTTTACTAGGAAAAGCACCTACAAAAATATTTTTCTTGTGAACTTTTAAAATTTCAAATATGTTCTTACTGGCTTATATGTACAGATTTTAAATTGTGAACACATCTTAGAACACCAAAGAAGAAAGGAAAGGGGGTGTGGGGAAAAATGGAGTTAGAAATGAGAAGAGAGAAATTCAGCAGAAGGGAGAGGAAAGAGAAGTAAAGAGAGGATAGCAAAGTGAGAATTCTATAGCATCTTCCATCTCTAAAATTATAGACACCTAGTTAGTCTGTTAAATGATCTTACCCAAGTAAATTTGTATTTGTGATCAAAGCCTTAAAGAAAATGATTAGGATTTCTACACAATCTCTGAAACATATGGTCATGTGGCAGAGAATTTGCATTTCTGGGTACCTTTCTTTTTTATGATTTTTTTCTTCCAGTTTTATTTATATATAATTGATATACAGCACTGTGTAAGTTTCAGTGTACAGCATAATGATTTGAATTACATACATTGTGAAGTAATTACCACAATAAATTTAGTGAACATTCATCATCTCTTAAAGATACAAAAATTTTAAAATAGAGAAAAATATCTTCTTGTGATGAGAGCTCATGATTTACTCTCTTTTCATATATAATGTACAATAGTGTTAATTATATTTATCATAGTGTGAATTACATCCCTATACTTATTTATCTGATAACTAAAAGTTTGTAACTTTCAGCTGCCTTTATCCAACTCTCCCTCCCCCAACATGCTGCCTCTGGTAACCAAAAATCTGATCTCTAATTTCTAAGAGTTTATCTGTCTTTTTTTGAAGTATAATTGACCTACAACACTATGTTAGTTCCTGGAACACGAAATAGTGATTCCATATTTCTATACATTTCAGAATGATCAAAAGGTGATCCTATTTACCATCTGTCACCATGAAAAGATATTACATAATTATTGATTATATTTCCCACACTATACATTACATACCCATGACATTTATTTTACAACTGGAAGTTTGTACTTCTTAATATCTCTCACGTATTTCTCTCTTCCTCCCATCCCCTCCCCTCTGGCAAACATCTATTTTTTCTCTGAATCTGTGATCTGCTTTTGGTTTGTTATGCTGGTTTATTTCTAACATTCTACATATAAATGAAACCATAAATTATTTTTCTTTCTCTGTCTGACAATGCACTTAGCATAATACCCTCTAGGTCCTTCCATGTTGTTTTAAATGGCAAGATTTTGTTCTTTTTTATGGCTGAGTAATATTCCATTGTATACATACACAGTCTTCTTTGTCAATTCATCTAGTGCACTTTGGTTGCATCCATATCTTGGCTATTGTAGGTAATGTTGCAATGAACATTGGGGTACATATATCTATTTGTATTAGAGTTTTTGTTTTCTTCAGGTAAATATCCAGGAGTGGAGTTGCTGGATCCTGTGGTCATTCCATTTATAGGTTTTCTTGGGAACCTCCATACTATTTTCCATAGTGGCTGCATCAATTTACATTCCCACCAACAGTGCACAAGAGTTCTCTTTTCTAAACGTCCTGGCCAACACAGTTGTCTTTTTGATAATAGCTTTTCTGATGATAGCACCTGTTATCTCATTGTGTTTTTTTTTTTTTTTTCTTTGTTCACTCAGCAACCATTTATTGAATCCCATGTAGTTTTCTCTAATTCCTAGAACATATATCTAGAAAATGTTAATACAGAAAACTCTAAATCTGAAAATGAAATCATAGTATTTCAGACTTGAGAAGACAAAAAACACCCACATTGCTCTCAGTCAGACACATGAAAAGTCTATGATGTAGCAACACGGCCAATCCAAGAGTAATCTGCATTTAAACAAACATTCAATCCATCCCCCGCCTGAGATTAATTCTTTTTTTTTTTTAAACATCTTTATTGAAGTATAATTGCCTTACAATGGTGTGTTAGCTTCTGCTTTATAACAAAGTGAATCAGTTATACATATACAATATGTTCCCATTTCTCTTCCCTCTTGCATCTCCCTCCCTCCCACCCTCCCCATCCCACCCCTCTAGGTGGTCACAAAGCACCGAGCTGATCTCCCTGTGCTATGTGGCTGCTTCCCACTAGCTATCTATTTTACATTTGGTAGTGTATATATGTCCATGACACTCTCTCACCCTGTCACATCTCTCCCCTCCCCCTCCCCATATCCTCAAGTCCATTCTCTGGTAGGTCTGTGTCTTTATTCCCGTCTTGACACTAGGTTCTTCATGGCCTTTCTTTTTTTTTTTTTTTTTTCCTTAGATTCCGTATATATGTGTTAGCATGCTGTATTTGTTTTTCTCTTTCTGACTTACTTCACTCTGTATGACAGACTCTAACTCCATCCACCTCATTACAAATACCTCCATTTCATTTCTTTTTATGGCTGAGTAATATTCCATTGTATATATGTGCCACATCTTCTTTATCCATTCATCCGATGATGGACACTTAGGTTGCTTCCATGTCCTGGCTATTGTAAATAGAGCTGCAATGAACATTTTGGTACATGACTCTTTTTTACCTATGGTTTTCTCAGGGTATATGCCCAGTAGTGGGATTGCTGGGTCGTATGGTAGTTCTATTTGTAGTTTTTTAAGGAACCTCCATACTGTTCTCCATAGTGGCTGTATCAATTTACATTCCCACCAACAGTGCAAGAGTATTCCCTTTCCTCCACACCCTCTCCAGCATTTATTGTTTCTAGATTTTTTGATGATGGCCATTCTGACCGGTGTGAGATGATATCTCATTGTAGTTTTGATTTGCATTTCTCTAATGATTAATGATGTTGAGCATTCTTTCATGTGTCTGTAGGCCATCTGTATATCTTCTTTGGAGAAATGTCTATTTAGGTCTTCTGCCCATTTTTGGATTGGGTTGTTCTTTTTTTGTTATTGAGCTGCATGAGCTGCTTGTAAATCTTGGAGATTAATCCTTTGTCAGTTGCTTCATTTGCAAATATTTTCTCCCATTCTGATGGTTGTCTTTTGGTCTTGTTTATGGTTTCCTTTGCTGTGCAAAAGCTTTTAAGTTTCATTAGGTCCCATTTGTTTATTTGTGTTCTTATTTCCATTTCTCTGGGAGCTGGGTCAAAAAGAATCTTGCTGTGATGTATGTCATAGAGTGTTCTGCCTATGTTTTCCTCTAAGCGTTTGATAGTGTCTGGCCTTACACTTAGGTCTTTAATCCATTTTGAGTTTATTTTTGTGCATGGTGTCAGGGAGTGTTCTAATTTCATACTTTTACATGTAGCTGTCCAATTTTCCCAGCACCACTTATTGAAGAGGCTGTCTTTTCTCCACTGTATATGCTTGCCTCCTTTATCAAAGATAAGGTGACCATATGTGTGTGGGTTTATCTCTGGGCTTTCTATGCTGTTCCATTGATCTATATTTCTGTTTTTGTGCCAGTACCAAACTGTCTTGATTACTGAAGCTTTGTAGTATATTCTGAAGTCAGGGAGCCTGATTCCCCCAGCTGCATTTTTCGTTCTCAAGATTGCTTTGGCTATTCGGGGTCTTTTGTGTTTCCATACAAATTGTGAAATTTTTTGTTCTAGTTCTGTGAAAAATGCCAGTGATAGTTTGATAGGGATTGCATTGAATCTGTAGATTGCTTTGGGTAGTAGAGTCATTTTCACAAAGTTGATTCTTCCAATCCAGGAACATGGTATATCTCTCCATCTATTTGTATCATCTTTAATTTCTTTCATCAGTGTCTTATAATTTTCTGTATACAGGTCTTTTGTCTCCTTAGGTAGGTTTATTCCTAGATATTTTATTCTTTTTGTTGCAATGGTAAACGGGAGTGTTTTCTTAATTTCACTTTCAGATTTTTCGTCATTAGTGTATAGAAATGCAAGAGATTTCTGTGCATTAATTTTGTATCCTGCTACTTTACCAAATTCATTGATTAGCTCTAGGAGTTTTCTGGTAGCATCTTTAGGATTCTCTATGTATAGTATCATGTCATCTGCAAATAGTGACAGCTTTACTTCTTCTTTTCCGATTTGGATTCCTTTTATTTCTTTGTCTTCTCTGATTGCTGTGGCTAACACTTCCAAAACTATGTTGAATAATAGTGGTGAGAGTGGGCAACTTTGTCTTGTTCCTGATCTTAGTGGAAATGGTTTCAGTTTTTCACCATTGAGGACAATGTTGGCTGTGGGTTTGTCATATATGGCCTTTATTATGTTGAGTAAATTTCCCTCTATTCCTACTTTCTGCAGGGCTTTTATCATAAATGGGTGTTGAATTTTGTCGAAAGCTTTCTCTGCATCTATTGAGTTGATCATATGGTTTTTCTCCTTCAATTTGTTAATATGGTGTATCACAGTGATTGATTTGCGTATGTTGAAGAATCCTTGCATTCCTGGGATAAACCCCAGTTGATCATGGTGTATGATCCTTTTAATGTGCTGTTGGATTCTGTTTGCTAGTATTTTGTTGAGGATTTTTGCATCTATGTTCATCAGTGATATTGGCCTGTAGTTTTCTTTTTTTGTGACATCTTTGTCTGGTTTTGGTATCAGGGTGATGGTGGCCTCGTAGAATGAGTTGGGGAGTGTTCCTCCCTCTGCAATATTTTGGAAGAGTTTGAGAAGGATAGGTGCTAGCTCTTCTCTAAATGTTTGATAGAATTCACCTCTGAAGCCATCTGGTCCTGGGCTTTTGTTTGTTGGAAGGTTTTTAATCACAGTTTCAATTTCAGTGCTTGTGATTGGTCTGTTCATATTTTCTATTTCTTCCTGGTTCAGTCTCAGCAGTTTGTGCATTTCTAAGAATCTGTCCATTTCTTCCAGGTTGTCCATTTTATTGGCATAGAGTTGCTTGCAGTAATCTCTCATGATCGTTTGTATTTCTGCAGTGTCAGTGGTTACTTCTCCTTTTTCATTTCTAATTCTATTGATTTGAGTCTTCTCCCTTTTTCTCTTGATGAGTCTAGCTAATGGTTTAGCAATTTTGTTTATCTTCTCAAAGAACCAGCTTTTAGTTTCATTGATTTTTGCTATTGTTTCCTTCATTTTTTTTCATTTATTTCTGACCTAATCTTTATGATTTCTTTCCTTCTGCTGGCTTTGGGTTTTTTTTGTTCTTCTTTCTCTAATTGCTTTAGGTACAAGGTTAGGTTGTTTATTCGAGATGTTTCCTGTTTCTTGAGGTAGGCTTGTATTGCTATAAACTTCCCTCTTAGCACTGCTTTTGCTGCATCCCATAGGTTTTGGGTCGTCGTATCTCCATTGTCATTTGTTTCTAGGTATTTTTTGATTTCCCCTTTGATTTCTTCAGTGATCACTTCGTTATTAAGTAGTGTATTGTGTAGCCTCCATGTGTTTGTATTTTTTACAGATCTTTTCCTGTAATTGATATCTAGTCTTATAGCATTGTGGATGGAAAAGATACTTGATACGATTTCCATTTTCTTAAATTTACCAAGGCTTGATTTGTGACCCAAGATATGATCTATCCTGGAGAATGTTCCATGAGCACTTGAGGAAAATGTGTATTCTGTTGTTTATCGGTGGAATGTCCTATAAATATCAATGAAGTCCATCTTGTTTAATGTATCATTTAAAGCTTGTGTTTCCTTATTTATTTTCATTTTGGATGATCTGTCCATTGGTGAAAGTGGGGTGTTAAAGTCCCCTACTATGATTGTGTTACTGTCGATTTCCCCTTTTATGGCTGTTACTATTTGCCTTATGTATTGAGGTGCTCCTATGTTGGGTGCATAAATATTTACAATTGTTATATCTTCCTCTTGGATCGATCCCTTGATCATTATATAGTGTCCTTCTTTGTCTCTTGTAATATTCTTTATTTTAAAGTCTATTTTGTCTGATATGAGAATTGCCACTGCAGCTTTCTTTTGATTTCCATTTGCATGGAATATCTTTTTCCATCCCTTCACTTTCAGTCTGTATGTGTCTCTAGGTCTGAAGTGGGTCTCTTGTAGACAGCATATATATGGG
The DNA here is from genome assembly GCF_028023285.1 of Balaenoptera ricei. Lineage (NCBI taxonomy): Eukaryota > Metazoa > Chordata > Mammalia > Artiodactyla > Balaenopteridae > Balaenoptera > Balaenoptera ricei. The sequence continues at coordinate 59,527,768 of NC_082652.1, forward strand.
TCTTGTTTTTGTATCCATTCTGTCAGTCTGTGTCTTTTGGTGGGAGCATTTAATCCATTTACATTTAAGGTAATTATCAATATGTATGTTCCTATTCCTATTTTCTTATATGTTTCGGGTTTGTTATTGTAGGTGTTTTCCTTCTCTTGTGTTTCTTGCCTAGAAAAGTTCCTTTAGCATTTATTGTAAAGCTGGTTTGGTGGTGCTGAACTCTCTCAGCTTTTGCTTGTCTGTAAAGGTTTTAATTTCTCCATCACATCTGAATGAGATCCTTGCTGGGTAGAGTAATCTTGGTTGTAGGTTTTTCTCCTTCATCACTTTAAATATATCCTGCCACTCCCTTCTGGCTTGCAGAGTTTCTGCTGAAAGATCAGATGTTAACCTTATGGGAATTCCCTTGTGTGTTATTTGTTTTTTTTTTTCCCTTGCTGCTTTTAATATGTTTTCCTTATATTTAATTTTTGATAGTTTGATTAATATGTGTCTTGGCGTGTTTCTCCTTGGGTTTATCCTGTATGGGACTCTCTGTGCTTCCAGGACTTGGTTAACTATTTCCTTTCCCATATTAGGGAAGTTTTCAACTATAATCTCTTCAAATATTTTCTCAGTCCCTTTCTTTTTCTCTTCTTCTTCTGGGACCCCTATAATTCGAATGTTGTGCGTTTAATGTTGTCCCAGAGGTCTCTGAGACTGTCCTCAGTTCTTTTCATTCTTTTTTCTTTCTCCTGCTCTGCAGTAGTTATTTCCACCATTTTATCTTCCAGGTCACTTATCCTTTCTTCTGCCTCAGTTATTCTGCTATTGATTCCATCTAGAGTATTTTTAATTTCATTTATTGTGTTTTTCATCATTGCTTGGTTCCTCTTTAGTTCTTCTACATCCTTGTTAAATGTTTCTTGCATTTTGTCTATTCTATTTCACAGATTTTGGATCATCCTTACTATCATTATTCTGAATTCTTTTTCAGGTAGACTACCTATTTCCTCTTCATTTGTTAAGTCTAGTGTGTTTTGACCCTGCTCCTTCATCTGCTGTGTGTTTTTCTGTCGTCCCATTTTGCTTATCTTACTGTTTTTGGGGTCTCCTTTTCACAGGCTGCAGGTTCGTAGTTCCCGTTGTTTTTGGTATCTGTCCCCAGTAGCTAAGGTTGTTTCAGTGGGCTGCGTAGGCTTCCTGGTGGAGGAAACTAGTGCCTGAGTTCTGGTGGATGAGGCTGGCTCTTGTCTTTCTGGTGGGCACGTCCACGTCAGGTGGTGTGTTTTGGGGTGTCTGTGGCCTTATTATGATTTTAGTCAGCCTCTCTGCTAATGGATGGGGCTGTGTTCCTGTCTTGCTAGTTGTTTGGCATAGGGTGTTCAGCACTGTAGCTTGCTGGTCATTGAGTGATGCTGGGTCTTGATGTTGAGATGGAGATCTCTGAGAGATTTTTGCCGTTTGGTATTACGTGGAGCTGGGAGGTCTCTTGTGGACCAGTGTCCTGAAGTTGGCTCTCCCACCTCCGAGGTATGGCCCTGATGCCTGGCTGGAGCACCAAGAGCCTTTCGTCCACACAGCTCAGAGTAAAAGGGAGAAAAAATAGAAAGAAAGAAAGAAAGAAAGAAAGAGGCTATAATATAGTGAAGTAAAATAAACCTATTATAAAGCAAAGCTATACAGACAAAATCTCCCCCAGAAGCATATACATATACACTCACAAAAAAAAAGGAAAAGGGGAAAAATTAATATATCCTGCTCCCAAAGTCCACCTCCTGAATTTGGGATGATTCATTGTCTATTCAGGTATTCAACAGATGTAGGCACATTAAGTTGTTTGTGGAGTTTTAATCCGCTGCTTCTGAGGCTGCTGGGAGAGATTTCCCCTCCTCGTCTCTGTTCGCACAGCTCCTGGGGATCAGCTTTGGATTTGGACCCGCCTCTGCATGTAGGTCGCCTGAGGGCGTCTGTTCCCCGCCCAGACAGGACGGGGTTAAAGGAGCAGCTGCTTCGGGGGCTCTGGCTCACCCAGGCCGTGGGGAGGGAGGGGTACGGAGGAGGCGGGGCGAGCCTGCGGTGTCAGAGGCCGGCGTGACGTTGCATCAGCCTGAGGTGCGCAGTGCGTTCTCCTGGGGAAGTTGTCCCTGGATCACGGGATGCTGGCAGTGGCAGGCTGCACGGGCTCCCGGGAGGGGCAGTGTGGAGAGTGACCTGTGCTCGCACACAGCCTTTTTGGAGGCGGCAGCAGCAGCCCCAGCGTCTCACGCCCGTCTCTGGGGTCCGCGCTGATAGCCGCGGCTCGCGCCAATCTCTGGAGTTCGTTTAGGCGGCGCTCTGAATCCCCTCTCCTTGCGCGCCGCGAAACAAAGAGGCAAGAAAAAGTCTCTTGCCTCTTCGGCAGCTGCAGACTTTTTCCCGGTCTCCCTCCCAGCCAGCTGTGGTGCGCTAACCCCTTCAGGCTGTGTTCACGCTGCCAACCCCAGTCCTCTCCCTGCGATCCGACCGAAGCTCGAGCCTCCGCTCCCAGCCCCGCCCGCCCCGGCGGGGTTGCAGACAAGCCTCTTGGGCTGGTGAGTGCTGGTCAGCGCCGAGCCTCCGTGCGGGAAGTGCGGGAATCTCTCCGCTTTGCCCTCCACACCCCTGTGGCTGCGCTCTCCTCCGTGGCTCCGAAGCTTCCCCCCTCTGCCACCCGCAGTCTCTGCCCGCGAAGGGGCTTCCTAGTGCGTGGAAATCTTTCCTCCTTCACAGCTCCCTCCCACTGGTGCAGGTGCCGTCCCTATTCTTTTGTCTCTGTTATTTCTTTTTTTTTCTTTTGCCCTACCCAAGTACGGGGGGAGTTTCTTGCCTTTTGGGAGGTCTTACGTTTTCTGCCAGCGTTCAGTGGGTGTTCTGTAGGAGCAGCTCCACGTGTAGATGTATTTCTACTGTATCTGTGGGAAGGAAGGTGATCTCTGCGTCTTACTCTTCCGCCATCTTCTCTCCTCCCCCCTTGTCTTTTTTTTTTCATTTTTTCTTTTCTTTTCTTTCTTTCTTTTCTTTTTTTTTTTGCCTTAATTCCTTCTCTGTTTCTTTGTTCCCTGCTAGTCTCTGCAACTAATTTTTTTTTTCTGATTCAACAACCTAAGAAGATTCCTGTGTTGCCAGAAGAACAAATTGGAGTTTCTAAGGGTGGTACATTTATCTAGCCTGGAACATTACAAGGAACAGATAGTGCCAGAATTTCAGCAGATCTTGTATGTTATGATCAGGGTTGGTAATAGGGAAAAGGAAATAGATCATGAACAAGAAAATTCAGGTCTTGCTGCATTTTATTTCATGTATAGGAAATTATGTCTACAGTTTAGTTAAGGTACATAATCGTATGATTTTTAGCCTAGCGTCTCTCATGTTCCTCCTCTTTCTTCCTAGTTCACTGACATTTTTCTCATCCTCCAAACCCCTAATTTACTAGGTTGGGAACTCCATGAGAGGGAGAACCATATCAATCCCTTTTACCGTGGTATCCCCAAAGCTAAGCATGAATCATAGGGAGACATTTCATTGTGTATTTGCCTGAAAATATAATTTTATTTATTAATAAATGAATGTTTAGCCTTTTGTTACTACAACATATTTTATAGAGGTTGTTTTATTTCACCCTGATAACAGGAGTCAGACCCCCAAAAAAGTTGCCCTCAGGCAGATCCAGGGTATGAATACAGTGGAACCTTCTGCATCTATAGCCATTTATCTTTCCACTAACTACACCTACCCCCGTGTTAGCAAGATCAGTAGCAGGCTGCAGAGATTGTTCCTCACTCAATTGACTGCTTCCAATAGTGAGTGATAAAAGTAGTTTAACAAAGCTCCCTGGGATACAAGCAGATCAAAATGATAGATCCATACTCTATTGGTTTGGTTTTGTTTTATTAACATGCAAATGAATGAAAAGCAAAGGGAGTTCTTCCAAGCCTAATTTTGTTTGTTGAGGAGGGAGGAATGAAGACATGATCAGAAGCCCCATTGAAGCCCAACTTCAAATGCTCCAATAGATCTGTAGTCTTTTGGAAATCAGATAGGTTGATAGAGCATCAGGATCTGGGACATCTGAATACAGCAAGTGATGAGTGAATGATTAGTGATGACTAGGCAAGATTTCAAGCATCCTGGGAAGTGCAAAGTAGCAAATGCTCTAAAGAGAAAGCTTTCGTCTTGTAAACCCGAGTGCAAGATTCATCAATGCATGGAAAGGCAGTGTGGAGCCTTTGACTTAATCAGTGCCTGCAGTTTTATTCTCAGTGCAATGATGTCTCCTGATTGGCTGGCACATGTATTTTATGCTTCTCTTTTAATCTTTCAAGCTCTCTCTAGGTCTCCATTCCCACCCCCTTACTTCCTATCTCTCTCATTAGTGGCCCAAACTGACAGCTGCACATGAGCCACGGTGTTACCCTAGCCCCCATGTTACACTCCATGCCCTCTTCCCCTATTTCTCCTAAAAATAATCCCTCATTTTAGATTATCCACAGTTTCCTAAATTACTACACTCCATACTTCTAAGAATCACAAATATAATTTGAATGATATATAGCTAAGTGTTTTAATTTATACTGCTCTTCCTCTATGGCATTTTTTCAAGAAAATGTGTTTACAGGGTATGTACCTGCAGGTCGGGGGTTCTGTTTTTTAATTCTTCCAGGCGAATTAACATGTTACTAGATCACTAGGATGTACTTAATATAAAGTGACAGATTCATGTCTTATCAAGCATTATATATGTATAAACTATACATCAGTTTGTTCCCTCGCCCTATAAAAATATCTGTTCCTTACCCTTTTACAAATACCATTTGTCATTTTCAAGCTGCTTCTGGAAATGAAAAAGGCTTTGCTCTAAACATGAACAAACAAATGCCATCAATAAAAAGACACTGTAAATTACACACAGAGCCCCCCATCCATATCTAAATCCTTTTGTACCTGTTTGATACATTAACAAACCTTCTGTTTTTTATTTTACCATCTCGTTCATATTTTAGCAGCAAACTTTACACATTGGTATAAATGCATTTTTCATGATAAATTTACTGAATTATTTTATATTACTCCATTTGCTTTTCCAAATTTGCATTCAGATAGGTGAGATTTAAGAATAATTTTTTATATGAGCCACTTTGAGTTGCCTTAATGTAATGGTGCTTCATGAATCACTGGGTGAATTTGAGCTGAGGTGTAGCAGGCTATTTGTCTCCTATTGCCATGCCAATGACACCTTACCAGGACATGACATAATGGGTGCTGTCTGGTTTAATAAAAGATGAGTTCCCCTCCAGTACTTGAGGAGAGAGATTTCAATCAGCTCACAGTCTGGGACTCTATCTACTCTCAGATTGAAATCATACTGTCAACAGCATCTCAGCTTGCCATGAAGGGTGCTAGTAAAAGCATGTTTGCTTGGACCAGCTCCAGACTGAGAAAACCTACAGCAAAAGCTAAACTAACAAGCAAGGACAAAGACATTTTCCAAATAGTGATGACTCCTGATTACATTTCTAAATTCTTCAGCCCCAATTTGGATGTGGCACATGTAGACTTTCATCTAAAATCAGTGAAACTCCCAGGAGAATTGTGTCTAGAGAGAAGGCTGTCTGATGTGATAAACAGCAAAATCTCCATCAGCCCAATGTAACTCAGAATTCTCTAAAGAGAAGAGTGTGAAGAAAAGAGAAACTCGGTACGAAAAGGATTCTCTGTTCTTGGCTGAGGATCTTGCTGACTGCAAGAATTATGCATAACTCAGACCCAGCAACCAGGGCTATCCTATCATTGTCACATCTCCCCAAAGTTACAACCCCATCTAGTTTTCTCACACTAGGTGAGAGCCCCAACATACGAAGGAAAGAATCACTCCTCTTTGTGTCTGACACAGCTGGGCTCAGAACTCTGTCATCACAGAGAAAATGGATCATTGGCCCCCACAGTAACACATCAAACCTTCTGGACATGTCAGGAGACCAAAGCAGTCATTCCCAGGCATCTGGCTTCTTAGTAAAGCAGAGCAGGAAGACATCTTTGCAGTTAATGGGCCACAATTCCCTTGTCTCTCCAACACATTGTGCTATTGGGTCTGAAAACTCATTTCAAGGAAGATAAGACTTTTCAAAGAGGACCTTTTCTCTGTATTCTCTTATCTAACTTCCTCCAGGGAAAGGGAGAACTATAGATATGGAGTTCCAATTCTGAGGAGAATATTGTTTAAAAAACAAACAAAAAAATTCTTTTGAATCCTCCCCCTTAAGACTGGCCATTAATAAATGGTAAGAGTAACTAACTATGGAGTATGGCTTTACCTTGAGACCTTTGTTTTCAGCTTCCCTCTCCCCTTCATTTATCACTTCCCCTGATGGAATTGCTTAGAGCCTGTGTATTCTCCCCTGCTTTTCTTTATCAAAGCTGCTCTTATTACTTTTTTACAGGGAATTTATTATTGTCTCTCTGTGAACACAGCACCATTCTAATTGTTATAGGATATGAAAAATATGTATTAATGAAAATATTTGGCCTCAAAATTAATAGTTAATGTTAAGAAATAATGGTTAATGAATGTGCCTGGCACTCTGCTAAGTGCTTTACAAGTGTCTCTTTTAAACCTATGGCATAGTTGTCCTTACTGCTATTCCTGGGAAGCTTATAATGATAAAGAAAACTTGTTCAATATAACACAACTAGAAAGTAGCTGAGCAGGACTCAGAACTAGGCAATAAGGCCCTAACCCTGCACTTTTTACCACTAAGTTGTTACCAACTCCCTAAAGACAAAATACACAAACCAATCAGAGATGCATAATAGAGCAAACAAAACAACATGAGATGCTAAAATTTAGATATTCAAATGTCAGTATCTAAGGGTGTGGCCAAGAAAGGAAAAACCCACTTAGACATAACTTTATCCTTCACTAGAATGAAAACCATGAGGCACAAGCATTTGTCTTTATTGTTGTATTCTTAGTCCCTAATCCATAGTCTGTCACACAATAATAATAACTATTTTCTGAATGAATATTTTAAAATGTCCTAGACATAGAAAACAAACTTATGGTTACCAAAGGGGAAAGGGGGTGAGGGATAAAATTGAAATTTGGGATTAACAGATACACATTACTATATGTAAAATAGGTAAACAACAAGGACCTACTGTATAGCACAGGGAACTATATTCAATACCTTATATATATATAACTGAATCACTTTGCTGTATACCTGAAACATTGTAACTTGACTCTACTTCCATAAAAAAATAAAATTAAAAAAATGATTTGTACTTGTAAAGCAACTAGAGGCTTTTCATTAACTCTTATGCCAATAATGACAGAGTAAGAAATAGTTTATCACAGTGGGTAATAGTCATCTGAGAATTGTTTTTTTTCCAAAGAAATGTGTTCCAGTCATGTAATGAGGGTTGAAAAATCCCAGCGATATTAGCTCTCCCTGTTGCTGGTTTATGGAAATGTTAGTACTGTACTTAAGAGAAGATAATAGTTCTAAGTAGAATTATCTATCATAATAATAACGTACTTATATTAATTCTTGAGATAAAATAAAAAAACTTTTAAGAGAATTTTTTCTTTATTCCAGCTAGTATATGAAATATTTTAAAAGAACCTTAATGTATTAAGTAAGCTGAATAAAGATTGAGCGGGTGCTTCAAAAATCATAGGGTTGTTTAAGCAATGGTATAATTTAGTTCAATTGACTTAATGAATCTTCATATTATTGATAAAATCTTCATGCTAGCCTTACCTCTAAGAGCCTTAGGCATCACTTTTGTAGGGTACCCAGCTTAAAATGATCACATGGTAATACAACAACAAATTAGCCCCTTTCTCTGCAGAATCACCATGGCGGCTGGGACCTTGGACACATATCTGAAAACTGGAGGGTCTTCAAGGCCCTCACTGCTGCTCAGTACAGCGGGGCTCAGGTCCGTGTGCTCTCCGCACCACCCCACTTCTATTTTGGCCAAACCAACTGCACCCCCGAATTTCTCGGTAAATTTCCTGCTGGCAAGGTTCCAGCCTTTGAGGGTGACGATGGATTCTGTGTGTTTGAGAGCAATGCCATTGCCTACTATGTGAGCAACGAGGAGTTGTGGAGAAGTACTCCTGAAGCAGCAGCCCAGGTGGCGCAGTGGGTAAGCTTTGCTGATAGCGATGTAGTTCCCCCAGCCAGTACCTGGGTGTTCCCCACCTTGGGCATCATGCACCACAACAAGCAGGTCACAGAGAATGCAAAGGAGGTGGTGAGGCAAATTGTGGGGTTGCTGGATGCTCACTTGAAGACAAGGACTTTTCTGGTGGGCGAATGTGTGACACTGGCTGACATCACAGTTGTCTGCACCCTGTTGTGGCTTTATAAACAGCTTCTGGAGCCTTCTTTCTGCCAGCCTTTCCCTAATACAAACTGCTGGCTCCTCACCTGCATTAACCAGCCCCAGTTCTGGGCTGTCTTGGGGGAGGTGAAACTGAAAAAAATAGCCCAGTTTGATGCTAAAAAGTTTGCAGAGAGCCAGCCTAAAAAGGACACCCCACGGAAAGAGAAAGCTTCTCGAGAAGAGAAGCAGAAGCCCCAGGCTGAGCAGAAAGAGGAGAAGAAGACAGCTGCCCCTGCTACTGAGGAGGAGCTGGATGAATGTGAGCAGGCACTGGCTGCTGAGCAGAAGGCCAAGGATCCCTTTGCTCACCTGCCCAAGAGTACCTTTGTGTTGGATGAATTTAAGCGCAAGTACTCCAACTAGGACACACTCTCCGTGGTGCTGCCGTACTCTTGGGAGCACTTTGATAAAAATGGCTGGTCCCTGTGGTACTCCGACTACTGCTTCCCTGAAGAGCTCACCCAGACATTCATAAGCTGCAACCTCATCGATGGAATGTTCCAGCGATTGGACAAACTGAAGAAGAATGCCTTTGCCAGTGTCATTCTCTTTGGAACCAACAATAGCAGCTCCATTTCTGGAGTCTGGGTCTTCTGAGGCCAGGAGCTTGCTTTCCCCCTGAGTCCAGATTAGCAGGTGGATTATGAGTCATACACATGGCGGAAACTGGATCCCAGCAGCGAGGATACCCAGCCGCTGGTTCAAGAATACTTTTCCTGGGATGGGGTCTTCCAGCATGCGGGCAAAGCCTTCAATCAGGGCAAGATCTTCAAGTGAACATCTCTTGCCATTGCCAAGCTGCCTGCACCTGCCCTTCAGGGAGAATGGGGGTCATTAAAGGAAACTGAACATCGAACCCTTTCCTGCCCTGCCTGTGGGTGATGGCTTCTTCAAAGGGGAGTAGATATCTTGAAGCAGGGTGTTGTCTATAACTGCAGGACCTCCCTGTGCAGGAGAGAAGTCTTCAGAAGAGCAGAAAGAGAGGTCTCTCCTCAGTTTTGATTTTTTTTTTTAAATTGCCTTGCCTCTCCTGTGATGACCATCTTCTAGGCTAGCTGGGAAAGATTGGATGTAGTTAGGAGGTGGTGACACAGGGCTTTGTAACTACCTAATTCCAGACCTTCCTGCATGAAGGGGGAGAATACCTGCTGATGGGGTGAGAGCACAGCATGCACAGTGACTTAACACTACTTCCTGCAGCTGCCCTGTGAGGTGGGGCAGCAGCCATATCCAAGAGTCATAGTTTCAACACTTCAGACAAACAGCAAGAAGAGGTACAGACTCCTTGGAACAGATACTGGCCTGTGGGCCCTAACCTGGCTGTGGATCATCTCTAGGGTATCCCTAATTTCTAACAAGGAAGTGGAGTTCAGAGATTTAAGCAAGTTGCCTGTGATCACACATCTTAGGTGGTGGAGGCAGGATTTTGAACCAAGGGGGTGTCACTGGAACCTGAACCCTAAACATGCCCTACTCCTTCCTGCAATGTAGAGCAGTCATAAATGTCAGTTAACAACCCTGAAAAAAAATTATAAAAGTAAAAAAACAATAAATTATATTGCCAGCTTAAAATGAATATAATCTAAGAGAGCTTATCTAAAGATCAAATAATAAAATAGGTGATACCAAAAGTCCCTTTTAAATTTTAGCCCTGAAATTGTCCATTAGCAAGACATGCACTTCTGAAGAAGGAAAAAAGTCAACACACCTGGTGTCTACATTTATGCATATGTATTTCCAAAATGACACCAATTAACTCTAAGATGACAAAGTGACCAGTCTACAGGCTGTATAATGAAATGTGTTGTTTCAACTAGGAATAATTGGTGAATATATATAAATATACATTCTAGAGGTAGAAGAGTCCCATTAAAGACTCCATATGACATCTCCCAAGTCATACCCAATGAAGGTTAATAACACTCATTAAAATAAAATAGTACTCATATAAAGACACTGGGAATTCAAATATTCTCCCATAATATAGAATGTCATTACTAGATAGTTTTAATTGCAGAGAGACAGGAGATTATATATGAATATTTGGAATAGAAAATGCAACTGTTGCTTCTTTGCTGTATTTCACATCTATCCACATCAAAACTGACCGTATTGCAGTGTTTCTGCTATGTCCAAGTGCTCTAAAGCTCCAGAAAGTCACCATCTCCATTTGGGCTCTCTCCAAATTTATGCTATCTTTAGTATTCATGAACATGAATCCTTAAACTTCTCCATAAAAAAAGCATCATTTTAGATTCTGTTCCCTTCCCCACATCCAGACAGTCATGGTGTCCTGTGTATTGGCAGTGCTGATTCGACAGCTCCTGTTTAGGTCCTCATTGTCTCTCACATGGGTAATTGTGACAATGGATTCCTGACTTCTCTGTTATCTCTTCTCTAAAATCTTTCCTTCACACGGTGACCCAATTTATCTTCTTAAATCACAAGTCAGATAATGTCTGCCCCCTTTAAGAACACATGGAGACTCCTTGTTTTCTATTGAATAAAGTCCAAAACACTCTACTGCTCATTGGACTTCCTTTGTGCTTTTTAACTCTATCCAATCTTTCTAGTTTTATTTCCTTCTACACCTCTCTATCTATTCCACACTCAAGAAAGAACAGATTTTCAGGTATTTCTACCAATATAGTGTTAGTCATTTTTAGCAAAAGGGACATTCTAAAACTATAATTAATTATCAATCTATAATTATAACAAGCCTATACAAGAATCATTTATTTCTAAAAGATGCACTGATCATGCTTTCCAGAATCAGAGACCATAAGTGGAGGTAACAGAGGGATCCAATAGCATGAGGTGAAACCCCCGGAGGCCACTGAGTGAGGGGGATATTTGGTACATTCGTTATTTATTTGAAAAAATCAACACCAATAATGCTCTGACAACAATTCTCCGATCCCAGTTTGGTGACCTGCAATTTAATTCTGGTCTCTCACTACCCAGAATTGAGTCAAGAGACAGATGGGCCCTAGGCTGAGCAGCTGGAGTTTATCTCCTGTGGACAGATAGTCCAAGATAAAGATAAAACCAGGAGCAAGGAGGAGCTGAGCCCTGCCCAGATAAAAGATAAAGAGACCACATATTTCTCATTCTTGAGGTCAAGGAGACTTTCTCAACTACACATGTGCAAAAAGACTCCTCAGAGGTCAAAAAGGGAGGGCATGCCATCCCATAGTAGGTAATGTCAACCTACCCCATAGTTCTCTTTACTAGAATCCATCTTGGCTAAGAGATGCATACACACACAGAGGAGGACGCTGAGATAAACCAAATACGGACTCAGAGCCAGACAAAGCAAGATGATTGGCTAAAGGAAACCCAGATGAAATTCCCTATATAAGTGATTCAAACTACCACAAAGGCACGACTCTCTCTCTGAGCTCACCCATGTATGTCTACTTACACACACAGTAAGTCCCCTACATACGAACCTTCAAATTTTAAACTTTTAAAGAGGTGAACATGCATTTGCATGTCCAATCACATAAGTTAATTCGCATGTCTTGCAAACATTGTCATATTCATGCATCTTCTACAAGTGGTTGTGCTTTTGTGTACTTTACTGTACAGTACTGTATAGAGTACAGTAGTACAGTATCTTTACTTCAAGCCCAGGATGTCATTTATGATGAGAAGAAAAGATCTACTACCCAGATATCACTGGGTCATTTTTTCAAAAGTGTAGATAGAATTGAATCCAGCAAGGAACCAGAACCTGTGCCATCAACATCAGGTGTGAGTGAAATTGCAGCTTGCCCTCCATCTGCTACTGCTGATGATCCTTCAGCTCTACCATCTCCCACCTCCTCTCCCTCCTCCAATCAGTAACTCTTCTTGCCTATTCACTCGATGCCAGCCCCTGTATGCCAGCTGTTGTACTGTACTACTGTAGTTTTCAAGATACTGTACTGTAAGATTAAAAATATTTTCTTTATTTTTTGTGTTTGTTTGTTTTTTATGTATAATTTGTGGGAAAAGTATTATAAACCTATTATAGTACAGTACTATATAGCCGACTGTGTTAGTTGGGTACCTAGGCTAATTTTGTTGGACTTAAAAACAAATTGGACTTATGAACGTGCTCTCCAATGGAACGCATTCATATGTAGGGGACTTACTGTACTGTTATTCCTCCTAATAAACACTTTACTTGTTTCACTACTTTCTGTCTCTTTGTGGAAATTCATTTCTACAAATCCGACAGGCTGTGTCACTGGCCATCGTGGTCTAGTGGCTAGGATTCAGTGCTCTCATTGACACAGCTGACTTCAATCTTTGGATGCAGAACTGAAGTCCTGCTTCAATCTGCTGCAGACTGAAGCCACCTGAGATAATGTTGGTGCTGAAACCCAGGAATTCAAGGTAAACCGCAGGCTTTGCCTGGCTGCAGCTTGAGGTCCCCGACTTTCTCTCTTGCCCTCTTTCTCTTGCTCCCTGCTTTGCTTTCTTTTCAAGACCCACAAGGCATAAACTCAGTCCACTCACTGCATTATGTGCATCATGGCTCCGCTCAAATTCAGGGTGGCAGCTGGTATCCCCAGGCTGTGCAGATTCAAATAATGCTTGGGTGACAACTGACACTGTCCTTTGGGACCTGGTGGAAATGTGATTTCCAACCTTGAAGGAGCCCAAGGGTTTTTTCTCTCCTCTCTCCCTCTTTTTTTGCTCTGCCTAAACCACAACCCTCAGCATGCCCAGCACTCAAGGGGTGTATACTCATCAATATTGTGAGCAACGCGCTGGGAGTCATAGCTTGTTGTCTGCTGCTGCCTCCAACAAATTGTACCCTGCTACACAGCACACTTTATTTCCTGGGCGTAGAAAAATTTCATCTCCTGGACCCCACTGTCTTCCAGTGTCTTTCTCCCAGAGTTGCCCTCCGATACACACATCACCCCACCAGCGTGCACAACTGCCCTTCACTTTTTTCCTGAGATTTTCTTTCCTAATTTACTCACGAGGCAAGATTTCTTTTTCACCTAAACCTTAGGTCCTCTTCAATTTTACCTTAGCTGCCAAACAAACAGGGCAATAGACTAGGGGTTCTTCTGCTGTTTAATCTCCCACCTTACTCTGTGTCCAAAATCCCCTATGGGAATACTCCCACCTCTCGGTCCTCATGTCCTGACCCCCATGGCACTTTCCATTGCAGCCAACTCCAGTTCCTCTAGGAGTTCCTCCTTTACTCCAGACCTTGGCAACCCATGCACTGTCATAGACAACAGATTCCCTTCAAGGACAGTCATGGCAATGCACTGGCAGTGCATCCAATGTCCCCCCCTTCTGGGGACCCCTCATGTGAGGAACTCGATCGACCAGAGACATCTGGTCAGGGATCAATGGGAGAGTAGAGGAGGCTCAAAATTCCATTAAGCAACAGGTTTCAAAGGAAATTCAAAGGATGCTCTGAATCTCCTTCATGTGCCTCATAGTAATGTTTTCTAGGAGTGCTGTTCTTGGATGCAGGTTACTCAACATGGGAAGATCCTCTTTCTAAGCCAGATGGGCCAAGAAGGGAAAACTTAAGTTTTGCTGTAACATGGCCTGGCCTTTATTTAAGTTGGGGAGTGGAAAATGGCCTGCAAATGGGTCTCTAGATTAAAATACTATCTTACAATTAGATCTTTATTGTCACAGGATGGGAAAATGGACGGAGGTTCCATTATGTCCAGGAATTTATGGCCCTTTATCATAATCCTGCTGTATATGGCTCCTATAATCAAAAGCTTGAGGAATTAGAAAAACTCTCCTGACATCCTAAACGATCCCCTTCTAACTTCTCCCAACTGTCATGGGGGAAACCAAGCTTCCCCCACTCCTGCAATTTCCCTTACTCCTTCAGATTCTTCTGATCAAACTAGGACCTCACCTCCCCAGAGGGACAACCTCTGCTGGGACAACATTTTATCAACAAGTCTGCTCCTGTTATCAGGGCCAATCTAAATTTTAGCTATGAAACTATGACAACAGAAAAAGGAAGATGAGCTTTGACAGTGTGGCAACAATATTCTTTGGACTCCAGAGAAAATTGATAAAGAAAAAACTTTTTTTTTTTGAAATTGTAAAATCTGTTCTTTTTTTGCATATACAATCAGAGAAACCTAGCTTGTTAAAATATTTGTTTGTTTGTTTGTTTTTTTCAGAATTCTGACCCTGGGAGAACAAAAGTCCTACTAGAAAAACTTGATTTTCCCTCCCTGTGCCCTGAGACGAGGGGTCTCAGGAACCCTTATCTTATCTAGACCATCTCTAATTCCTGAGAACTGAGGGGAAAAAAAAAAGAGGAAGAAACCTTTTAACTTTTTTCTTATTCCAACTGTTATTTACAAATATGAAGTTTTATACTGTGATATCTGATTCATGACTAAGTTTAGGAAATGAAGCCATGAGATCTTTCCTTGTGTCTGTCTATATGTTTATGTGTGCATTATCTTTGTTTTTAACCTTTGGATGGTATTATCAAAATTAATTTGTCAATGAGCTCTACTTAATTGGCCTAAAGGAAATTAAGCACAAATATAAATTCTGAAAAATATAGTAGGTAACTGACCAGAATTAATTTCAGGTCCATGTGAACTGAGAAATATTCAGTATTAAATCAATGCCTGGTATTAATGTATAAACTTGTTGATCTAATTAATATAGACATACCTTTAGAGTCATCAACATTAAGTATAATACCTTTATTGTACCTAGGTTTAATAGAAGTTAAATAAGATCTTATTATATCTGTTGCAAATTTGCAGCAAATAAATTAATATCTTGTATGATAAAAATTTTTATAAGTAAATTAAATGTAAATGAGACAAGAGATTTTAGGTAAAATCTATAGGAATAGTTATGTTTTAAGAATGTCTATCTAAAGTAGTCTCTCCAGATTTTGGTAACTTGAAATTCTAGTGTTGTGACCTTTTAAGTAATCTGTTCTATATTTGTCTTTGAAATTTTTTATTGTCACTTGGCTAAGTGAATATTTTTTCACAGTGACCTGTGATCCTATCTGACTGAATGTTCTAAACACTTTTTTTGATAATTTTTTGCTAAAACTTCCTAAGTCAAATTCTAGTGAAGGCCTTTTGACTTCTAACTAACTTTGGGATGCTTCAAAGAGCCCCTGAAACATCCCAAAAGGAGATATTGAACTAATTATGTTCATTTGGTATGTTAAATTACATAGAAAGTATTGTCAAATGAGTAATGAATTTTATTAAGTTATATTGTATGGTAAATGTTATTAATATAGATATTCTAGAAATTATATGGAGTTCCTAAAATTCTGGCGTGTCCTGGTTAAATGTTATCAGTTATAATTCTAGTTATTATCTTAAAATTTTGTATGTCACAACATTAACCAAGTTACTTTGTCAATTGCATTGTAATCAGGTTTTTTACCATGCCTTCTTAATATTTTTTGTCCTTCACAGACACTTATGGTTTCACTCTGATACATTTGCAAAAATGCTTCCTCTTCAAGAAGATTTATAGAAAGGATTTTTGGATAAATACAAGTTTCTAACTTTCAAACAATAATGCTGAACTGGGTTAACAGGTGCAGGAAGCTGAAGGTATTTTGTGGACCTCGAAAAGGGAGGAATTCACCTAAATCTGTAAGGGAAAATCTGTGATAAGCCTTTGGCATGACTTTCCTATCCCCAAGAGGTCTTTTAAAAGTTCAGTCTGAGACTCCTTATAAAAGTTTCAGCAAAGCCAAAAAAAAAAATTCTATATGATCAACTATAGTTATATAAAACATCAGGCCAAGTTTACTGAGACTAGACTTATTTTGCAAACAAATTGGTCTTAATTTGGTTATATTTGGTAGAAATGAGATTAATTTTAGAGAGAAAAATATTATGTTTCAGTAAATATTAAATTCCAGTTTTGTTAATGGAGGTTTGTATTTACTAAGACTCATTTCCCAGATAGTTCCTTGCTGTTATGTTATATTAATATAAAATTTAATTGAATTATTAAAAGGACACTCTATGTTTGTTCCTGAAACTTATCTTGGTGATCTACCTTTGGATGAAGATCAGATGCCCCCTGACCTACAACCTGGGGATTATGAATACCAGGAAAGACATAATTTAAAGGACTATCTACAACCTAGATGGAAAGAGCCTTAGCAGATACTCTCTTTTTTTTTTTTTTTAAACATCTTTATTGAAGTATAATTGCTTCACAGTGGTGTGTTAGTTTCTGCTTTATAACAAAGTGAATCAGCTACACATATACACACGTTCCCATATCTCCTCCCTCCCGCATCTCCCTCCTTCCCACCCTCCCCATCCCACCCCCCACAGGCGGTCACAAAGCACCGAGCTAATCACCCTGTGCTATGCAGCTGCTTCCCACTAGATATCTATTTTACATTTGGTAGTGTATATATGTCCATGACACTCTCTCACCCTGTCACATCTCACCGCTCCCTCTCCCCATATCCTCAAGTCCATTCTTTAGTATGTCTGTGTCTTTATTCTCATCTTGCCACTAGGTTCTTCATGACATTTTTTTTCCCCTTAGATTCCATATATATGTGTTAGCATACTGTATTTGTTTTTCTCTTTCTGACTTACTTCACTCTGTATGACAGACTCTAACTCCATCCACCTCATTACAAATACCTCCATTTCATTTCTTTTTATGGCCGAGTAATATTCCATTGTATATATGTGCCACATCTTCTTTATCCATTCATCTGATGATGGACACTTAGGTTGCTTCCATGTTCTGGCTATTGTAAATAGAGCTGCAATGAACATTTTGGTACATGACTCTTTTTGAATTATGGTTTTCTAAGGGTATATGCCCAGTAGTGGGATTGCTGGGTCGTATGGTAGTTCTATTTGTAGTTTTTTAAGGAACCTCCATACTGTTCTCCATAGTGGCTGTACCAATTTACATTCCCACCAACAGTGCAAGAGGGTTCCCTTTTCTCCACACCCTCTCCAGCATTTATTGTTTATAGATTTTTTGATGATGGCCATTCTGACTGGTGTGACATGATACCTCATTGTAGTTTAGATTTGCATTTCTCTAATGATTAATGATGTTGAGCATTCTTTCATGTGTCTGTTGGCCATCTGTATATCTTCTTTGGAGAAATGTCTATTTAGGTCTTCTGCCCATTTTTGAGTCTGGCGCCTTAGACCACTCGGCCATCCTGACAGCCCTTCTGCCCATTTTTGGATTGGGTTGTTTGTTTATTTGTTATTGAGCTGCATGAGCTGCTTGTAAATTTTGGAGATTAATCCTTGGTCAGTTGCTTCATTTGCAAATATTTTCTCCCATTCTGATGGTTGTCTTTTGGTCTTGTTTATGGTTTCCTTTGCCGTGCAAAAGCTTTTAAGTTTCATTAGGTCCCATTTGTTTATTTGTGTTTTTATTTCCATTTGTCTAGGAGCTGGGTCAAAAAGGATCTTGCTGTGATTTATGTCATAGTGTGTTCTGCCTATGTTTTCCTCTAAGAGTTTGATAGTGTCTGCCCTTACACTTAGGTCTTTAATCCATTTTGAGTTTATTTTTGTGTATGGTGTCAGGGAGTGTTCTAATTTCATACTTTTACATGTAGCTGTCCAATTTTCCCAGCACCACTTATTGAAGAGGCTGTCTTTTCTCCACTGTATATGCTTGCCTCCTTTATCAAAGATAAGGTGACCATATGTGCATGGGTTTATCTCTGGGCTTTCTATCCTGTTCCATTGATCTATATTTCGGTTTTTGTGCCAGTACCAAACAGTCTTGATTACTGTAGCTTTGTAATATAGTCTGAAGTCAGGGAGCCTGATTCCTCCAGCTCCATTTTTCGTTCTCAAGATTGCTTTGGCTATTCGCAGTCTTTTGTGTCTCCATACATATTATGAAATTTTTTGTTCTAGTTCTGTGAAAAATGCCTGTGGTAGTTTGATAAGGATTGCATTGAATCTGTAGATTGCTTTGGGTAGTAGAGTCATTTTCACAATGTTGATTCTTCCAATCCAACAACATGGTATATCTCTCCATCTATTTGTATCATCTTTAATTTATTTCATCAGTTTCCTATAATTTTCTGCATACAGGTCTTTTGTCTCCTTAGGTAGGTTTATTCCTAGATATTTTATTCTTTTTGTTGCAATGGTAAATGGGAGTGTTTTCTTAATTTCACTTTCAGATTTTTCATCATTAGTATATAGGAATGCAAAAGATTTCTGTGCATTAATTTTGTATCCTGCTACTTTACCAAATTCATTGATTAGCTCTTGTAGTTTTCTGGTGGCAGTTTTAGGATTCTCTATGCATAGTATCATGTCATCTGCAAACAGTGACAGCTTTAATTCTTCTTTTCAGATTTGTATTCTTTTATTTCTTTGTCTTCTCTGATTGCTGTGGCTAACACTTCCAAAACTATGTTGAATATAATAGTGGTGAGAGTGGGCAACCTTGTCTTGTTCCTGATCTTAGTGGAAATGGTTTCAGTTTTTCACCATTGAGGACAATGTTGGCTGTGGTTTTGTCATATATGGCCTTTATTATGTTGAGGAAAGTTCCCTCTATGCCTACTTTCTGCAGGGCTTTTATCACAAATGGGTGTTGAATTTTGTCAAAAGCTTTCTCTGCATCTATTGAGATGATCATATGGTTTTTCCCCTTCAATTTGTTAATATCCTGTATCACGTTGATTGATTTGCGTATACTGAAGAATCCTTGCATTCCTGGAATAAAGCCCACTTGGTCACGGTGTATGATCCTTTTAATGTGCTGTTGGATTCTGTTTGCTAGTATTTTGTTGAGGATTTTTGCATCTATGTTCATCAGTGATATTGGCCTGTAGTTTTCTTTCCTTGTGACATCTTTGTCTGGTTTTGGTATCAGGGTGATGGTGGCCTCATAGAATGAGTTGGGGAGTGTTCCTCCCTCTGCAATATTGTGGAAGAGTTTGAGAAGGATAGGTGTTAGCTCTTCTCTAAATGTTTGATAGAATTTGCCTGTGAAGCCATGTGGTCCTGGGCTTTCGTTTGTTGGAAGATTTTTAATCACAGTTTCAATTTCAGTGCTTGTGATTGGTCTGTTCATATTTTCTATTTCTTCCTGGTTCAGTCTCGGCAGGTTGTGCATTTCTAAGAATCTGTCCATTTCTTCCAGGTTGTCCATTTTATTGGCATAGAGTTGCTTGTATTAATCTCTCATGATCTTTTGTATTTCTGCAGTGTCAGTTGTTACTTCTCCTTTTTCATTTTTAATTCTATTGATTTGATTCTTCTCCCTTTTTCCCTTGATGAGTCTGGCTAATGGTTTATCAATTTTGTTTATCTTCTCAAAGAACCAGCTTTTAGTTTCATTGATTTTTGCTATTGTTTCTTTCATTTCTTTTTCATTTATTTCTGATCTGATCTTTATGATTTCTTTCCTTCTGCTAGCTTTGGGGTTTTTTTGTTCTTCTTTCTCTAATTGCTTTAGGTGCAAGGTTAGGTTGTTTATTCGAGATGTTTCCTGTTTCTTGAGGTAGGCTTGTATTGCTATAAACTTCCCCTTAGAACTGCTTTTGCTGCATCCCATAGGTTTGGGGTCATCGTGTCTCCATTGTCCTTGGTTTCTAGGTATTTTTTGATTTCCCCTTTGATTTCTTCAGTGATCACTTCGTTATTAAGATGTGTATTGTGTAGCCTCCATGTGTTTGTATTTTTTACAGATCTTTTCCTGTAACTGATATCTAGTCTCATAGCGTTGTGGTCAGAAAAGATACTTGATACGATTTCAATTTTCTTAAATTTACCAAGGCTTGATTTGTGACCCAAGATATGATCTATCCTGGAGAATGTTCCATGAGCACTTGAGGAAAATGTGTATTCTGTTGTTTTTCGGTGGAAAGTCCTATAAATATCAATTAAGTCCATCTTGTTTAATGTATCATTTAAAGCTTGTGTTTCCTTATTTATTTTCATTTTGGATGATCTGTCCATTGGTGAAAGTGGGGTGTTAAAGTCCCCTACTATGATTGTGTTGCTGTCGATTTCCCCTTTAATGGCTGTTAGTATTTGCCTTATGTATTGAGGTGCTCCTATGTTGGGTGCATAAATATTTACAATTGTTATACCTTCCTCTTGGATCGATCCCTTGATCATTATATAGTGTCCTTCTTTGTCTCTTGTAATAGTCTTTATTTTAAAGTCTATTTGTCTGATATGAGAATTGCTACTCCAGCTTTCTTTTGATTTCCATTTGCATGGAATATCTTCTTCCATCCCCTCACTTTCAGTCTGTATGTGTCTCTAGGTCTGAAGTGGGTCTCTTGTAGACAGCATATATATGGGTCTTGTTTTTGTATCCATTCTGCCAGTCTGTGTCTTTTGGTGGGAGCATTTAATCCATTTACATTGAAGGTAATTATCGATATGTATGTTCCTATTCCCATTTTGTTAAATATTTTGGGTATGTTACTGTAGGTGTTTTCCTTCTCTTGTGTTTCTTGCCTAGAGAAGTTCCTTTAGCATTTGTTGTAAAGCTGGTTTGGTGGTGCTGAACTCTCTCAGCTTTTGCTTGTCTGTAAAGGTTTTAATTTCTCCATCAAATCTGAATGAGATCCTTGCTGGGTAGAGTAATCTTGGTTGTAGGTTTTTCTCCTTCATGACTTTAATTATATCCTGCCACTCCCTTCTGGCTTGCAGAGTTTCTGCTGAAAGATCAGCTATTAACCTTGTGCGGATTCCCTTGTGTGTTATTTGTTGTTTTTCCCTTGCTGCTTTTAATATGTTTTCTTTATATTTAATTTTTGATAGTTTGATTAATATGTGTCTTGGTGTGTTTCTTCTTGGATTTATCCTGTATGGGACTCTCTGTGCTTCCAGGACTTGATTAACTATTTCCTTTCCCATATTAGGGAAGTTTTCAACTCTAATCTCTTCAAATATTTTCTCAGTCCCTTTCTTTTTCTCTTCTTCTTCTGGGACCCCTGTAATTCGAATGTTGGTGCATTTAATGTTGTCCCAGAGGTCTCTGAGACTGTCCTCAGTTCTTTTCATTCTTTTTTCTTTATTCTGCTCTGCAGTAGTTATTTCCACCATTTTATCTTCCAGGTCACTTATCCTTTCTTCTGCCTCAGTTATTCTGCTATTGATCCCATCTAGAGTATTTTTAATTTCAGTTATTGTGTTTTTCATCGTTGCTTGGTTCCTCTTTAGTTCTTCTACGTCCTTGTTAAATGTTTTTTACATTTTGTCTATTCTATTTCCAAGATTTTGGATCATCCTTACTATCATTATTCTGAATTCTTTTTCAGGTAGACTACCTATTTCCTCTTCATTTGTTAAGTCTGGTGTGTTTTGACCCTGTTCCTTCATCTGCTGTGTGTTTTTCTGTCGTCTCATTTTGCTTATCTTACTGTGTTTGGGGTCTCCTTTTCAAAGGCTGCAGGTTCGTAGTTCCCGTTGTTTTTGGTATCTGTCCCCAGTGGCTAAGGTTGGTTCAGTGGGTTGTGTAGGCTTCCTGGTGGAGGAAACTAGTGCCTGAGTTCTGGTGGATGAGGCTGGATCTTGTCTTTCTGGTGGGCACATCCACGTCTGGTGGTGTGTTTTGGGGTGTCTGTGGCCTTATTATGATTTTAGGCAGCCTCTCTGCTAATGGATGTGGCTGTGTTCCTGTCTTGCTAGTTGTTTGGCATAGGGTGTCCAGCACTGTAGCTTACTGGTCGTTGAGTGAAGCTGGGTCTTGATGTTGAGATGGAGATCTCTGAGAGATTTTCGCCATTTAGTATTACATGGAACTGGGAGGTCTCTTGTGGACCAGTGTCCTGAAGTTGGCTCTCCCACCTCAGAGGCACAGCCCTGATGCTTGGCTGGAGCACCAAGAGCCTTTCGTCCACACAGCTCAGAGTAAAAGGGAGAAAAAATAGAAAGAGAGAAGCAGTCTCCGCATGCGAAGGGGCTTCCTAGTGTGTGGAAACCTTTCCTCCTTCACGGCTCTCTCCCACTGGTGCAGGTTCCGTCCCTATTCTTTTGTCTCTGTTATTTCTTTTTTCTTTTGCCCTACCCCGGTATGTGGGGAGTTTCTTGCCTTTTGGGAGGCCTGACATCTTCTGCCAGCATTCAGTGGGTGTTCTGTAGGAGCAGTTCCACGTGTAGATGTATTTCTAATGTATCTGTGGGAAGGAAGGTGATCTCCGCATCTTACTCTTCTTCCATCTTCTCTTTTCTCATAACTATTCTTAATAGAGTTTATCTAAAAGCTCTTACCTCATTTACATTTTCTTTCCTTAAAATTTTCTTCACATCAAGTTACTTTCCTTGCTGACAAATTTGTAACAGATATAAAAGATTTTATTTAGCTTATATTACACCTAGGCACAATAAAAGTATTATACTTAATGTTGATGACTCTAAAAACATGTCTATAATATTTAGATCAACAAACATTAATAGCAGATATTAATTTAATACAGAATATTTCCTAGTTCATTTGAACCTAAAATTAATTCTTGTCAGTTACCTTCTGTACTTTTTTTTTTGAGAATTTATATAAGCACTTAATTTCCTTTAATCCAATTAAGTAGAGCTCACTTACAAATTAATTTTTGATAATGCCATCCAAAGGTAAAAACAAAGATAACACACACATAAACATAGAGACACAATGAGAGATCTCATAGCTTCTCTTTGTATACTTAGTCATGAATCAGATATTATAATATAAAACTCACTAATTTATAAATAACAGCTGGAATAAAAATTTTTTTTAATCCTTCTTCCAGGTTTTTATTTTATTTTATTTTATTTTCCAATCTCAGTCATTAGAAATAGTCTAGGTAAGTGTTCCTGAGAGCCCTGGTCTCAAGGCACAAGGAGAGAAAATCAAGTTTTCCTAGTAGGACTTATTCCCTTAGGGTCAGAATTCTGAAGAGAATTTTTTTGCTTCAAGCTAGCTTTCTCTACTGGTTGGGAATTAAATGGGGGTCAGTTAACCTTCGATTGACATTGTGTACTTAACTGGCATTGTGTACTTAATTGGCATTGGGTACTTAATTGGCACAATTGGTTCATAATTTTTGTAGATACACCCTTTTCTTTCTTTTTAATGGTTCTGAAAAGTTGGTCTGATATAGTTTCAAGTAATTAATTGTTGGTTTCCTGCAAAGAAGTTACTCTATCATTTATTCTTTTAGAAGATTCTAGTAAGCATTCCATTCAGTCTTTGGTCTTACGGCTGGCTTTTTTCTAACTGTGTGTGCAAAAATATTAATTTTGGAATATCAAAAGAAACCCAATTTGGTCATTTTAAGTTGAGATCTCCTTTAGTATAAGTTCCCCAATTAAGTAGGTACTTGCAAGTATGAGTTTTCGTATGTATATGAACCTGGCTGGGGTGTTAGTCAGAGGCTGGCTTTCTGACGCCCCTTGTTTCTGTGTTTGAGAGCCTCTATTTCCCATTTTAAAGTTGAATTTGTCAGGGATAAAAACATTAGTGAAATTGTGTGGTAGATCAGTGTGCTGCTTGTGAGCTTAACTCCTCTAGGCATCACCCTAGAGTTGTTTCAGCCCTCTTACCTCTCTGTTTTTCCCTTTGGCAGTCTAAGACCACCACGGGTGCTCAGATCGCTGAATGGCCAATTCTTATCTGTTACCCCTGGATGAGCAAGCGTTTTAATTAACGAGTGGGTTTCCCTATGGGACCACTGCACAGTATGAGGACTCTGCCTCCACCACTCCTGTATATTTCTCAGTCACCTGAAAAAGCTGTAACCGGCCGGGAGGTGTCTTGTCCCTTTTCTTCAGAGCAAAGCTCTCATGTAATATCTCCACTTTTATCCCTACAAATTCTATTAAGGCAGCCGAATTGAGAAAAAGCGTCAGATCAACAAATTACCTAACGACTCAGTGCAGACCACTCTGTCTCCTAAAACTGAACAAACCCTGATATCTTTCAACCAGCCTCCCCCACCCCAGTATCTTTCACCTGGGTGGTTATTCCCCAGTATCTTTCAACCAAGCCCCACCCACTATCTTTCCACTGGGTGGGTATTTCCCTGGTATCTTTCAACCAGGATCCCCCTGCCCAGTATCTTCCCACTGGGAGGAGGCAGGTACCTGCTATACTGCCAAATAAAACTCAGGATCATCAACCAATACGGGAGATCCGAGAACCAGGAGAGACTTACCCAAATTCGTCTGGACTCTCTGAGGAGGCAGATGGATGCAAGGGACCTCTGCTGGTACCAAGCCTCCCGATCTTTGTAGAGTTCAGGCAAAGGAGATAAGTTCACTCTGTCTCTTCCTTCGTGGTCGCCATAACTGTCGTCTTTAAAAAATGCACAACGTGAGAGTTGTGAGCTAAGTTTCATTTGGGGCAAAATGAGAAATGCAGCCCAGGAGACAACATTTCAGATAGCTCTGAGAAACTGCTCCAAAGAGTTAAGGGGGGAGGTCAATATATATGTGATTTTGGTGAAGGGGGAATACATGCAATCAAGCACATATTTTTGGTAGAACTTTTCTGTTAGTCTCATGAAAGTTACTGCTAGTCACGAGGAGCAGACATCACCATGAAGAATTTTAGTGTTTTTCTAGATATGAGGAGATACAAGAATTGGGCTCATAAAATCAGCTCCTGACAATATCTAACTATCTGAAGACCTGTTCTGCCAGTTTTTCCCAGAGCACAGAGTGCCTCATTTCAGTTCTCCACCCTGAAATCCTTTCAGGGGGGTGTTGAAGATCAGCAGCTGCAGCAGCACATGATTTAATCCTTGTAGAGGTAGATGGCAAGTCCCAATGGTGAGTGCCAATTGTAGTTGACAGCATCAACAGTGTCTACTAAAGTCTCAGTAACCAAACAATTATTTATTGAATACTTAGCAGGGATCCAGTGTTTACCAAACACTGTGAAGTATCTTCAGATGTCCAGATACATTTTAAAATTTAGCATAATGATTTTGGGGTAGTCCTTTAAATATGCTTACTTTCAGGACTCTAGTAATTAAGCTTTAGAAAGGACCAGGCAGCTATTAAAAGAGGATTTTCAAGTGGCACATAAGAAAATATCATTCTCAAGAATAGAAACTTGAGGTAGATTATCTATGTTCTTAATGTACACCGGACAATGCCCTTTCATTCCTTTTACGCAATATCTGTAATTGAAGCTGCTTATGCAAGTATCCCTCTTCTACTTAAATGCAACCTCTTTGTTTTTTGCATTTTATTCAGATATATATTACTATTGCCTTTCTATTCAATAAATGATCAGTTCATGGCTAATGAGTAAGTAAACATATGTCTGAATGTATACAACTGTAATAATATGATGCTTGGACCAAAAACATCTTTTAGTGCATCTGAGAAGGAAGACAAACATATGGGATAGCAATTAGCTTAAAAAAGATATAATTTATTGTTAAATTGGTTAGAAAGGGTGTGACTAAGAAATTAAATGATAAGACAGTCAATCTCGGTGAATGAAAATCAATAAGGATGGATAATCTGGTTGTTGAATTATACAAATAAAACAAATAATGCTCTACTTGTAGGGAAATTATAAGAATGAATTGAAATAATTCATTCTTAAATTCTATGTAAATACATATTATCAGGTAGTGAATTAAATGTTGAACTGGAAGAGTATATTGTTTTACTTCTAAGCTAACACATTTGCACATCATTTTTTTCAATTTGTCAGATTCTTGGTACAGATGGTGCACCAGGTGTTTTAAAAATCTAACAACAACAAAAATCTGAAGTCATCAGTCCATTTTACATCAGTTGATTTTTTTTTTTCTCATGGCAGCCACCAAGATCAATATTTCTTTCCCCCTAAAATAAAAACACACATTTTATTTTTAGTTTATCTGTGCTCAAACTTTAATCCAAAAATGATTTTTAAGTGGCTTATAATGATATCTCAAAACAAATATTTTGTTCACTTAGTTGTATTCTGAGTGTGTTGGCTTTCATTTTCTGGATATTTTAGCAGTTTCCTAAATATTGATTATTGGAGCTGAGATCTAACTTTAATCTCTGTACTTAATATGAATTCCCATATTATATCTTGTACTATTATTGTCCAGAGCTTAAGATTCAGGACTCATTGTTTAGAACAAAAACTCTCATGCATACACATGTCATTTGTAAAAATGATGTAGGGACTCTGCCAACACTGGTATCTTGGGTTGCAGTGGAAAAACATTGGGACAAGAATAGAAGATGGAAATGAGACAGGCTTGGTAAGCATCAATTGAATGCCTGGGCAAACTGATGTAACAATAACCAGGCATTAGACTTAATTGGAGAATTACAGTAATATGTTAGCAATAAATTAGTCAAAAAAGTACTCCATTCAGCCCAATTACTCCTTTTTCTTTAAATGTTACACCTATTTTCATTTCTAGCAACAAACACTATCTTTTATAGAAAAATAGACACTTACATATTAATTTTAATTTAATAAATATTTATTGAACAATAATTATGAACTAAATATTTGAACCGTTAGAAAAGGCTTTTTATTAAGTTGGATATTGCATTAAGTTCTTTTGAAATGTACCAATATATAAACCTTGATGTTTGAAGGAGCTTGGAATTCAGAGACTATGAGAATAAGGACAGTTAGTTTCCTCAGCCTTCATTTCATTAATACTTACATACTCTAGATTGTAAGACCCAAGGAGGAATGTAGTGATAGTGATGACCTTAATGAATATTTGCTAAATAAGGAGCACTTAAACTTGCTCTATTTTAGTTATTTAAAAATGACTAGTGGTGTATCATGTTATAAAGTTTAAAATAATACTAGGAAAAATTCTACTTTAATAAACAGAGCACTACTGCTCTATGGCATATACTACACTGGGTGCAAGGGACTCAGTAATGAAATGGTCAGACATGGTGTTCTGATTTCATGGGGCTTATAATCATGTGGGTCTCAATCAGAGCTGATTAGCCTACCTCTAGGTAGGGTGTGCAAAATTGGCAAGCGGTGAATGTGTGTGTATGTAGTGGGGGAGGGGAGAGCTTGGTTGCTATTAATTGACATAATGATTGGGCAGTGCTATGGATCTTCAATGATTAAAGTCCAGGTATGGTAAACATGCTGTACAACCTGGGAGAGACCCATTTAATAAAGAATGGCCTGCCCAACATGCTTATAGTGCCTCTCTTCAATACCACTGCAGGAAAAGAAAACAATGTGCATTTTAAAATATGGCATAACATATAAAATTAAAATATATAATTGCCACTCATATGAGATATTACAACATATACACTTGATATGCCTAAGCCAACTTTGGACCTTTAGAAAATTAGGGAACTTCTGTCAAAAGAAATGGCAACTGAAGGATAAGCAAAATTTAACCATGTGAAATGATGATTGAGGAGAGGTATTTACAGACTTGTGCAAAATCTGTGGGCAGGAGAGAAGAAGTTCTGTATGAGAAATTTTAAAAAAAATTGCATAGAGGCAATGTAATTGCCAGTTGGGGAGTCTGGAGAGATGAAGTTTGAACAAAGACAAGGGCCAGGTTATGCAAGGCCTTAAGGTGCGTGACAGACCCTGGATGTTACTTTGAGGAAAACAAAAATTCACTGAAGAATTTTCATTTAGAGAGTGTTATAACCATAAGCATAGTTTCAGATTTTCTTTCTTATAGTTTGTAGAATAAATTGGATCATCTCCCAATATCTATTTACTTTTCCAATATATTCTTTCTGCCACTGCTGTCCACAAGCATTAATAGGGGTGAATAAAAGAGTAAGAAGACATTGTATCAGAATACCAACTGGATGCTTTTCCTGCCTGAACCACACTGCAATATAAATACTATTCAGCCTACATATGTAATTCTAGATTTACTGGTAGCCACATCAAAAAGTTACAAAGAAATAGATAAAATTGATTTTAATAATATATTTTTATTTAGCCCAGTATACTCAAATATTATTTCAATATGCAGCCAATATACAAACTTAATGATAGTTTACATTGTTTTTTAAAATTTTCATACCTAACATTAGAAATGCAGCATGTTTTTTATACTTACAGCACATCTCAATTTGGATTGACCACATTTTACATGTTAGCCACATGTGGATAGTGATTATCATATTGTACAGCACAGGCATGATGTTTGTTAGTAAAGAAAGAACAAGAAAAAGATGACTGTTTGCTGTGTAACTGAATAAAACTTAGATTATTCAAAGGCAGGAGAAGGAACTGAGCAGAAACAGAATCCCTATTTGTACCAATTGATTAAATGGGAGAAAGAAGGAAAACATTGTATAATGACTCATTGTTTTATTTCTGTCTATGGATAACTCTATTGGGCTAATTTTATGTAACAAATTGATGGTTGTCCTCTGAATAAATCAATACCCTGTGGTTCCATTATTTTTATTAAATAGCGATTGTAAAACTGAACAATAAATGAAAATTCTAATTTATTTTAGGGCTTTACTTGATGTGAATATTCAAGTACTGAGATGGGTGTAGACAGATTAGGAAAAGGACTCATTCAAACTCCATGTCTTGGGATACAATCAATACTTACTATCAGTTCAATTCAAAATATTACACCCTTGTTTGAAGATTGTTGTGAAGAATAGAACAAAATTGCAAGCTCTGTGCTCTATCTCAATGACTGCGGATATAACAGTTACTGGAACAAAATAAAAATGTGTAAATCTTAAGTGCACATTATGCATTCTTATAAACACCTCACATGTGTTAATTCATTGAATTTTTTACAAAAATGCTATGAGATAGAAATTTACCATTAAAGTCATTTTAGGAAGTAGCAATTCACAGAAGTTGTACAACATACTCAAAGTCATACTGAGTAGGCAGGAGATCCAGGATATGAACCCATGCAGTCTAGTTCCAAGGTCATTCTTTTTATGATCACTGAATACTGGCTACAATGGTTATTTCTTGAATGAGTAAAAGCATGATTTCATCACAAAATGAGTTCTATTTGCATTTGACATATGATAGGTTAAGAAAAGGAAAAATAAATATGAGCTAAACTGTTAACAGATGACTTCAAGAAAGAGGTAGGATTTAAATGAGGTCTTGGATGATAAGTAAGTTTTAAAGATGCAGAATATGGTAGCAAGTGTATTTTGTGCATAGAAGAGAATAGGAGAAGAGGATGAAGGAGGTGATTAGTTTGGGTTTCAGGAGATAGTGCAGTCACAGTTCAAAACAGCTCACATGAAAGAGTAGACTGAAAGAGCCACGGTAGTAATTCAGAATGTGGCCTTTGGCAAATGCTGCAGTTGTTCTCTGCCTTTCTCTTTGTTTAGTCTCACATAAAAATCTATTTCAAAGAGAGGGTTTTCTCAATCGATGAACTTCCTTGTAGTGTGGAATTTCTGTACACCCACCCCCCAGGCTTATTGAGATATAATTAGCATTAAAACTTTGTGTAAGTTTAAAGTGTATAACATGATTATCTGATACAAGTATATATTGAAAAATTATTACCACAATAAGGTCAGTTAACACCTTCATCACCTCACATAGTTTATGTTTTTTTGTGTGTGTGTATGAGGTGGTAACATTTAAGATCTACTCTCGGCAATTTTCAAGTATATAATACAGTGTTAACTAGAGTCACCATACTGTATATTAGATACCAAAAACTTATTTATCTTATAACTGGAAAAACTTGCCTGCCATTTCAATAAACAGAAAATGTTGCCTGCCATAAAGCAATCAGCCACTGCTGCCACAAATTGTGCTCCCTGATGGAAATTCAGGATGGAGAAAAACAGGATACTGGTCCTAGATAGTTAAGATGCATATCTAAGGAATAATTTCAGTAAGCCTACACTCTTGCATCTTCCCATACATAAAAAAGCACTAAAATCATTAACTTGAGGTATCTGGGTTTTTGTGATTAGTAGCAATCTTTTGATGTTCAACTACATTTTTTTTTTTCAGCAAAAACTGCTATATATTCTTGTTCCTCCTTACCTCTTAGGAGCAGTTCCTCAGAGCTATCTGAGAGGCTCTTTCCTGAGCTATAGTCCTTAGTATGGCACCTGAATAAAATATACCTTGCAATTTTTAAGTTGTGCATTTTTCTTCAGTCAACAGTTAACCCCTAGTCTCTGAAACTGCCATTCTACCCACTGTTTCTATAAGTACAGAATTTTTAGTTTCCACATATAAGTTAAATTAGATAGATATTTTCTTGTGATTAAAAACCTTGTCTTATATATTCTTTCCTCAGTGCCTAACACTGAAATTGGTATATTGGATGATTAATATACATTTGTTATGAACAAGGACCTGTAGGGGGAGCAAAACTTGCCTCCCTAAAATATCTCTTTGGCATGTGGATCAAATTAAGGCCCAGAAGACTCATGAAGAAACTTTGACCTTCCCCCTAACTGCCTAGAAAAATTTAAATAGAGAACCTGTTCCCAGAATGGAACTATCACCAGATATCTGCAAAGAATATGGGTAACGTGTGATGGAGGAAAACTCTAGGCAGGGTCTAGAGATCAGAGTCCACTCAGTGTCCCATTATCTCTGCATGACCCAGCAAATATTTGTTTCCAAACCTTTGCGTTTCATCTCCATTTCAATTGCCTTCTTCCCCTTTGAAGTTCCAAACCCCTATCCCCTCCTTTTCTTTAGCTAAAGATGGTATTTAAGGTGAGGGCTTTAGCCATTTTGGTGAGTTACTCAGTTTTCCTGGGTCTCTCCCATGTATACATGTTATTAAACTTTTGTTTGATTTTCTCCTGTTAATCTGTCTCATGTCAATTTAATTCTTAGACCAGCCAGAAGAACCTAAAACTGTATAGGAAAATTTGTTCATCCGTGACAGATTCCATGACCCCACTGCACAGGTTTGACTCTTGTCTCTGCCTCTCATTAACTGTGTGACCTTGGTTGAGTTACTTACCTAACATACTCATTGTGAGGTTTCAAGGAGTTAAAAATATGTAACACACTAGACCAGTACCTGGGGTGCATAAGTGCTGTGTAAGAGTCACTATTCCAGGTCCTTTTGTTTTTGAACTGGATTGTTAAGGAACAATTACAAAAGTAATCTTCACCTTTAAGCAGAGATCTCCCTGCCTTGTTCTTTTCTCATGCAGAGAGTGCTCGACAACTATAAGTGTATTAGACTTTTACTCTGTCGTCATTCATTTCCCTTGTTAAAACTCTAATTATGTCGATAAAAATATGTAAATTTAACATAGGTTCTAATTTCTCATGTAAACTCTTTATACTATATGATTTGTAGATGTTGCTTTAGTGTTTTCCTTTCATTAATATGGCGTAATATGGGGTTTCTACATTCCTGCAGGACAGATTTGGCATATTTCCTCTTTGAATGCCAATAGAAATCTGGTCTCCTTAGGGTTAATGTTTTTTAAGTTTTGCCTCACATATATGCGGGAACATAGCAACCAGGGCAGGGTACGGGAAGTGGTGGAGTTGGGGATACTTCTGGGATCACTAACAGACTCCTGTAATCTTTTCGCTGGTGCCATGAAGGCTCACTGAGATGCCACTGATGAGATGATTGTCCCTGTGAGTTTCTTCATCTAAAAGGTGTTTTCATATACCTTATCCCAAATAAACCTGAACATCTGGTAAACAGAAGCCTATAGAACACCACATACAACTACTAAATATAATACCTTGTGTTTACTCATGCTTTTACTTGTCTGAATTCCTCCATTTCTATTATTTGGATACTTTGGGCAAACCCCATCCTCTGTTATCCAAAAATATCTTTTTATATTCTGATTCCAGACCTAGCTGTCAGCTTTTTTAAAAATGTACAACATAAAAGCTGTGAATTGAGTTTATTCAGTATCTTACTGAGGATTATAGCCCAGGAGAAAGCCTCTCAGATAGCTCTGAGAAACTGTTCTGAAGACATAAAGGGGGAGGACAGTATACATGTGATCTTAGCAGAGGGGTATGTGCAATCAAACACACATCTTGGTAGAAGGCTAGCCACAGGAACAGATATCCTAGTTAATGGTTTTAGTGTTTTTCTAAGTATAGGAAGATGGAAGAATCTAGGTTCATAAAAAATTTCTCCTGAAAATATCTAACTATCTGATGGCCTATTTGGCCAGTTTTCCCAGAACACAGAGTTCCTTATGATCTCTGCACTGAATTCTGTTCAGGGTGTGTTGAAGGTCAGTGACTGCAGCGGGTAATGATTTAATTCTTGTATAACCAGGTGACAAGTGATATTCTTTAGTTGACAAAGCCCAGGCTGCTTTTGCCTTTGAACTGACAAGCCTGGCCTTGGCTGTATATGACTACATGAGATCCTCTATTTGTGTGTGCATGAATGTTGGATATTGGATCAGTAAACTTTTAAACTCTTCCAGGTAGTATTACATCTCATAGATCCTACTCTGACACCATGTTTTATATGTAGTTATGTTTTATATATTTTTCCTATAAAACTTCTGAGAAACTGGAAAATTTTATAACTTTTTAAAAAATTTAAATGAAAGGAATTCACATGAACTTACAAAGAATTCTCTATTTGAGGTAATTATTTGTAACTGCCTCTAAATAGAAGTAAACCTGTGACAGA
Organism: Balaenoptera ricei; assembly: GCF_028023285.1. Lineage (NCBI taxonomy): Eukaryota > Metazoa > Chordata > Mammalia > Artiodactyla > Balaenopteridae > Balaenoptera > Balaenoptera ricei. The sequence continues at coordinate 59,560,709 of NC_082652.1, forward strand.
AATTTGGAATCTCTGAAGGGTAATATCCTAAGTGCTTCTGAGTGGTGAGGTGTTTTAAATGAAAACTCCTTCATAAAAACATTGTTGGCACAGTGTTGTATATTGAAAGTACTGACTACTTAATTTTACATGTATTTCTGACAGTTTGTAGAAAACAGAAAAAAATTTCAAAATGGACTTATCCTTGTTAGGGCACAGAATAGGCTGCCCCCAAATGTGCCTCAATGGCATATTGGTTATTTTGAACTAAAGTTACTTAAGAAATGGCCAATGCAAAAGGAACATTCTGCTCCTCCTTTCTGTCTCCATGAATGCAGGAAATAAGTTTCTTATGTAAAAGGTGCACTCCCTGCCTCTGGAGGTAGAAGGACCCTCTCGTTGCCAAAGATAGGTCATTCGGGTTGAGAAGCCTATATCAACAAATCTTGTTACTTCTTTAATTTACTACCCCAAGCCCAAACTCTGTTTAGATTCTTCATTATTTGGGCACCAAAAACCTAAGTTTCTTTGTCCTCTCAATTCCTTACAAATTGTTTCTTTGTCTACAAAATATAAGAGCTGCCTGCTTTGGACACTTCTTAGGTCCCATTTCTATGGAACCTCCATGCACATGAATTAAAATTTGTTTCTTTCTCTCCTGTTAATCTGTTTTGTGTCAATTTTATTATTAGCCCAGCCACAAGAACTCAAGAAGGGTAGAGGGATAAATTTTCCCCTCCCCAACATGCTTCACATGAAAATGTTGAATGTGTTGAAAGTTTTACAAAGAATATATTTACCCCATGCAAGCATATTGGGCTGCCACTTAAAGGAATAACCCTAGGTCAAAGGCATTCTGCTCTTATAACAATAAAAATATAAATCAGCAAAAGTAATAGATGTCCAGGGAAGTTGAGAACATAAGATTTCACAGATTTTTCTGGGCAGAAACACATTTAATCTCCATTTCTTAATTTCATGTTTTGTTTACTTGAAATTATACAGAAAGAATAAAATTTACAGAGCTTAGAACTCTTATAGTCTTTGGGACGCACTTGTTTGTGAAATTGAACAGGTAGATTGACCTACTGTATCTTCTTGTGTCCTTGTCTATAAAGTGAGGATAAGAGCATAACATATCCTTCAGATTCTCCTCTTCACTCCTTAGCCAGTTGAAAGGCCATTGTGAACCATTATAATCCCTCCCTTGCATGCTTTCTCAGAAGTGATGTTGCACCCTTCTCAGTTCATCACTGAGACCCATAATGTCAGCTAGTCCCAATTTTCGTGTTTGTTAACTTTAATCACTTGGATAAGGTGATATCCACCAGGAATCTGCATTATAAAATTAGCATTTTACCTTTTAAATTAATTATTACTTTGAAGATACTTTGGGAAAATGTTAATATCACTGTTCTTATCAAGCACTCACCCATTTGTTTTTCAATTCCTTGATGATTGTCTAACTCAATTATTTCTTCTATATCTAAAAGAGTTTTTCTTTCCATTTATTTATTTATTCATTTATTTATATTGATATGGTTTTAAGGATTCTTAATTATATTTGCTGCTGTCATTATTTATTTTGATGAACAAATATTCCCAGATTTTTCTAGTGAGTTTACCCTCAGCCTGGTCTCTGTGTTTTTGATATGTCCCAAGAATATTTCAATACTTTCTAGAGTTACAAGATGATCCAGGCTCATCTGTACTTTTGCTGCCTTAGTGTTGGAGTCAGCTTTTTTTTCTAAAGACTCCTGTTTCTTGTAATGGAGAATAGTGTCTAGAAGTAAAGATCTGGGTGCTAGGTGTACTCTTTGCTATTGATGCTTTATTGTTTCATGAATCTCTCTGGCTAAGAGTTTTTTGATAAATGGATGTTCCTTCCTCCACACAGAAAGCCAACTTAATCATGAGACTCACATTGTGTTTTTATCTTTTTCAAGTATCACAGTCCTGTGCTTTATGTTATGACAACCTTTTACATTTTGTGCAGTCTTACTGATGTATTCTATGGAAAGACAAGCAGATATCAATTACTCTGTCATGGACCTGAAGTAAGATTTTGTTTTGTTTTAGAGCAGGTGAAAGACATTGTGAGATACAAATTTTTGCTCTAATTCAAGCCTACTTATGGGAAAAAAGAAACAAAGGAGACATTAATTAGAAAAACTATCATATAAACATGGAAAATTTATCATGAACTATAAAGTCCTGACAAATGCCATGTGGTCAGAGTTTCCCTATACACAAGATATGGCCTCTGCAGGACACCAAGTAAAAATGCTGCCTATGCTTCAATCAACTTAGTCTTTTTAGTTTGATTCAATTTTGCAAAGTCTTACCCCTCTCCAACTTTTGACAGAGGTTTGCACATTTCATAACTCTCTACTTGTTTCTTCTTTATAAATGCTCAGAATTAGAACAGTTCTTTTTTATGGTACCTTGAGACTAAAGAGAGGAAAGCTAAGGAGGTGTGGCATATTTTTTTCAGACTCACCAAGCTCTTCCCCTCAAATAAGTAATTCTAAACAGAAAGTAAATATTTTAAAGCTATGTAACCCCTATCTCAAAAGTATTGTCAAGTTGTATATATGTCAAGTTGGTATATGTCATTTGACAAAGATAACAGAGATTAATCTACCTATCTACCTATTACTTCATCAGTAAAATGAGTAAGAGTTAAGAATACAATTTTTTTTCCTATAAATCTTGGTTATGTTATTATTATAATGTTCATTTAATTTGGCAAAATGATTTATTTATTACCATAATATTATCAGAGTGATTTATTGCTAATATTTCATTACATCAGGCTAACAGGAAAACTTGCAGCCAAGGCACAATTCAGTAGAAGGAAATTGTGGAAAAATGAAAACTTTGTACTAATAATTTGTGTTATCTTGTGAGTCAACCCTAGTAGTAGTTATTAATTTTGTTTTCATTCATTGTTTAATCTTTAGTTCATAAAATAACTTTGCAGCTGGGCTGGGAAATACAGCAACATACTGCACCACTTTCAAAGAAAAGTGGAAGCTGAATTTATATTTATTCAGCAAATATTTTTGATTACACTTTACAAATGCCCTATGTAAGAATTTAAGTAGCACTTCCAAGGCTACATGGTTTATTTTATGGAAGCTGAAGGCTAACTCAAGTTTTCTGATTTAAAAACCATTTTCTAAACCCCTCATAGCAGATGGCAACATATTGTAACACAATCAAATGAGTGTTGGGACCTGTGAGTATTGTAAGACAGTTAGCCTTAAAGAGGTAATGAGACCAGGGCTACAACCTGAATAATGAATGGAGTTTCACTGAGAATGGGGGATGAAAAAACCCTTTTGGAAAAGGGAAAAATGATGGACAAAGGACTCAGGAGCATGCCAGTTGCTATATTCATGAATATGCCAATGAGACAAGAACAATAAGACTGAAGGATCAGAAATCCAAGAAGTGCAGTTCAGGCAATGGTCTGGAGCATGTGTCAGTCATATAAGAAAAATCAGCCATTCTCAGTTCTGATTCCAGGGGTAGGAAGCCTATGCCAGTAGTCATTATGGGGTAGGGGGTTGATTATAAAGCCTCAGGATTTTGACTTAACTATACTACAAGAGACTTTTCCTATCTAGCAAAACCACCCCTCTCCGACTCACTTTTAAATATTTTCTGACTCTTCTCTGGGTGACTCACTTTCAGGGTGTGAGAATCTTGCTCTCAGGAAAGGACATTTTCAACTCCTGAGACTGCCATAGAGGCTCAGCCTTAATCAAAGGGAGAGAATAATTGCCCATGCATTTTAACTTCAGAGGCAGCAGAATGGAAAGAGGACTAGAGCACAGAAGACCTGAGCATTTAAAACTGAGACACTACGAATGAATTGCTTAAGTTCTCTGAGTCTCAGTTTATGTATTTACTTTAAAACTGGAATTAATGCCTCCCTGACAGACTTCCCAACATTGATTCTTAAGTGACATTATATAACTGAAAGGGACTTCCTTATTCAGTAGTAATAATCTCATGACATTTCCGTTTGTACGAGTCTTGGTGTTAATCAATCTTTAGGGCTCCCTTCTCTATAGTAACTAAAGGAAATGTATTTAAGCCAACAGGGCACATATTGGCGAGCTCTTTGATATAATTACCTATGATACCATGCATCCATATTAACCCTGTTCTTTCAGTTCTTATTCCCATGGTCTTAATTCAGGATCTTGTTTTCAGCCCATATTATTCCAACAGGCTCACTCAGCCTGCCTTTTAAGGCCGACCCACCTCCATTCAAATGATTCTTCTTGTTACCGAGTCTAAGCTCATTTTGCTTGCCACAGGCCAATAAATTGGGTGACGAGGTGTTGGAGCAAATAATAACCACTTTATTCACAAAGTCAAGAGTCTGAGAAGATGATGGACTAGTGTCCTAGAGAACCATCTTACTGGGGTCTGTGTGCTAGTTTATCTTATGGAACAAATAAAGGGGGATGTGAGGAGGTAACAGAAAAAGGCCTTAAGTTTTTGCAAATACCTCCTGATTTTGGCCAGACTCTGGGAGGGGATGTGTTCTTTTTTCTTCAGCCATTCACAGGTGGCCTGGGTCAGGATGTTTCCTGTGAGCTGAACAAAGGTATTTTAGTTTAACAATCAGGCATGGGGGACAGGGTTCCCGGAGATGGACCATTATGTATACTTTAAGCTGTAGACAACATCCCTTTAGTGATTAACTTGTAATAAGAGCAATAGAAAACAAAGGTTAAAGTAAAAGAAACAGATCCAATATGGAATCAGATTTCTACTTCCCTATTACATCCTCACTCATCCAGAGTAATCATTCACTGTCCTACTCAACATCTTTCAGTTCCCACTGACCTTCCTCCCCAGACCCACTATATCTTTAAGTCTAAAATTCTTAAGATTGGCATAACACTCAGGACCTGTCATCATTTGCCCTTTTAATGTTTCCCCAAAACACACAAAAGATAAGGAAGACAGCTAAATCTAGCATTAAACAGACAGAACTAAAATCCAGGTTTTCTGACTCCCAGGCCACGACTTTTTTTGTCTGAATGATGCTGGTAAAAGATTTAACCCAAGAAGAAAATGTTATTATGCAAGTTACTCTATTAGTGTCAGTAGTGCTGCTAACATTACAGCATTTCTACCTAATGATACCTAGCAGGGCCCTGTGGAGCTCCTGGGCACAAAGTCTATCTGTGTTCCTATTTATTTGATTACAGGAAATAGCCTTCATTCAGCCTTCATGACTTTCCTTGAGTTCCAATGGGCAGATTCAAGCAGTTGTTAATTAGGTAAGGGAGGGGATGTGAGACAAGGGAGAAACAAACTGTCAAGAGAAACAATAGTGCAGCCTTGGGGCAAGGTCCCAAGCCTTGGGGCAAGGTTCCCCATCAACTGGTAAACACAATATCTTTGAGCCGTTTTGCAGATACTGAAACCCCCTCCAAGTGGGAGAAGTTAATGATTAACGATGGTATGCTGCCCACAAGCATGTAGACCCCAGACCAGTTGGAACATGAAGGTTGGTGATGCTGACTCCTACTTACCTCACCACCAACCCAGCAGAAGAATGTCCATGAGCTGATCATGCCCTCTTTGAACCACTACTATAAAACTTCTCACTATCCTCTCCAAGTTGGAGACAGTTTTTCTAGGCAGAAGAACGCTGTGTCCCCCTTTGCTTGGCAAAGTAATAAAGGTATCCTTTTCTACTTCACCCAAAACTCTGTCTCCAAGGCTTGATTTCGCACTGGTGTACAGAGAAGCTGAGCTTTCAGCATCACTAAGAAAAACAAATAAGTAGAAAATAATACATATAGTCATCATAACTATCATTTAATCAATACATACTATTGTCAGGTATGGTGAAAAGGACTTTGCACACAATATCTCATCTAATTCTCATTGTAAGCATAAAAACAGGTACAACTTTGTCCCTATTTTACAGGTGAAGCCACAAACTTAGATTATATTCCTTTTCCAAATTCAAATAGCTGAATAAAGAGCACATGCATCTGTGCTCTTAACCACTATGATTTGTAGTTAACTGAAGTAGCTACCTTACTTTGGAGATGAGTGGATTGGGAGGAAAACATTTAAAATCTGGTAGAAGATAGCACAAACTGCACATTTAAAATTAGAAGCTATCAGTAAAATAATAATAATATATCTCATAAACATATTACCTTTCTAGTTCACTGAGTGGACACATTCACATTTCTAGCTTTCTACATAGCCCAGCGTTTCCCAAAATATAATTGACAAAAATATGGTTTAAAATCAATTTAAAATATATAAAAATAATATTTTCTATTTTTGCACTTGTTGAAATTATTGGGTATATTTTGTAGCTGTAGTTCTTCCTGAGCTGATTATCAAACATCTCTGTGGTTTATTTTTTATTTTGTAAATATCACATTTAACTAAGAAAATGTTAATTAAATTATGTCATTCATGAATTTAAGCAAATAGTTCTTGACATATAACATTTTCCCATCTTAAATTCAATTGACATGATCTAAGAAGAGATGTTAAATTAACCTCTGACGTGAATTAAGTTTTCACATTTTAGGAGAAAAGGTTGCTCTATAGCCATGCTTCCTCCTGACACCTAATTACCTTCTCTCTCACCTGAATGAAATTAATTGTCTTGGACATTTACATTCAAATAATGTGTGCATTGTGGAAAAGAAATGAAGATAATAAGTTTCTTTTCACCACTTTCTAATTTATGTCTCTTGTCATTGATTAATCCACCTGGTATTTGGGTGAGTTTAAATTTCTAATGAACATAATTGGAGTATGCTTCCCAGTCAAAAATAGGTTCTGGGAACTCTAAGTGTGAACAATTTTTCATTTATTTAACCCAAAATAATTGTAAAAACCCTTCCTTTCTAGATTATTGAGGGGTGGGGGGAGGATGCATTTCAGGAGTCCTTCAGTGAATTTGATGAAAATATTTCTGAGAACCGTTTTTCAATTCTAATGTTTAAAAACAACATTTAAAATCTCACATTGATCTTCACTTTGTAGAACAGTGCTTTGCTTTGGTTAAAGTGCATAGATGAGGTTCAGGACAGGAAGTTTCTAATTGTAGATAACCTTGCCGAAGGGAAATCATTATAATGCAATCCACACTCAATATTTCTCTATTTTGTAATAAATAAATCCAATATTCTCGATGACATCTTTTGCAACATGCTTCCTTTTGTTTAGGAAGAAGAATTCTATAATTAGGTGAAAGATGAGAAGAATACCCTAGAAGTCAAAGTAAGTTTAGTAGTGGAAACAGAAGGAAATGATGAGAAATGATTAACCTTGGAGGAAATGATTAGAAATAGTCAAGGGCTATTGCTTCTTTTCTTTCTTTTTTAATTCCCTTTCTTACGGTCCCTTGCCATTTTAGTATTTCTTCTTTTTTAATTAAAAGTTACAGAAAAGGCCAAAGGCTAACATAAAAAAATATCTATGTAACTACCACTCAGAACTATTGAATGTTAATATCTTTTTTCTACATATTTTTGGAGTATAATTGCTTTACAATATTGTGATAGTTTCTGCTGTACAACAAAGTGAATCAGCTATATGTATACATATATCCCTATATCACCTCCCTTTTGAGCCTCCCTCCCACCTTCCCTATCTCACCACTCTAGGTCATCACAAAGCATTGAGCTGATCTCTCTGAGCTATGTGGCTGCTTCCCACTAGCTATCTATTTTACATTTGGTAGTGTATATATGTCAATGCTACTCTCTCACTTTGTCCCAGCTTCCCATTCACCACTGTGTCCTCAGGCCCATACTCTATGTCTGTATCTTTATTCCTGCCCTGCCACTATGTTCATCAGTACCGTTTTTGCTTTTGTTTTTAGGTTCCATATATATGTGTTACGATACGGTATTTATTTTTCTCTTTCTGACTTACTTCACTCTGTATGACAGTCTCTAGGTCCATCCACCTCATTACAAATAAATCAATTTTGTTCCGTTTTATGGCTGAGTAATATTCCAATGTATATATGTGCCACATCTTCTTTATCCATTCATCTGTTGATGGATATTTAGGTTGCTTCCATGTCCTGGCTATTGTAAATAGTTCTGCAATGAACATTGCAGTACATGTATTTTTTGAAGTATGCTTTTCTCAGGGTATATGCCCAGTAGTGGGATTGCTGGGTCATATGGTAATTCTATTTTAGTTTCTTAAGGGACTTCCATACTGTTATCCATAGTGGCTGCATCAATTTACATTCCCACCAACAGGGCAAGAGGCTTCCCATTTCTCCATATCCTCTCCAGCATTCATTGTTTGCAGATATTTTAATGATGGCCATTCTGACCAATGTGAGGTGATACCTCATTGTTATTTTGATTTGCATTTCTCAAATGATTAGTGATGTTGAGCATCTTTTCATGTGTTTGTTGGCAATCTGTACATCTTCTTTGGAGAAATGTCTATTTAGGTCTTCCACCCATTTTCAGATTGGTTTCTTTCTTTTTTTGATATTGAGCTGCATGAGCTGCTTGTATATTTTTGGAGATTAATCCTTTGTCAGTTGCTTTGTTTTCAAATATTTTCTCCTATTCTGAGGGTCATCTTTTCATTTTGTTTATGGTTTCCTTTGCTGTGCAAAAGATGTTAAGTTTCATTAGGTCCCATTTGTTTATTTTTGTTTTTATTTCCATTTCTCTAGGAGGGAGGTCAAAAAGGATCTTGCTGTGATTTATGTCATAGAGTGTTCTGCCTATGTTTTCCTCTAAGAGTTTTATATTGTCTGGCCTTACATTTAGGACTTTAATCCATTTTGAGTTTATTTTTGTGTATGGTGTTATGAAGTGTTCTGATTTCATTCTTTTACATGTAGCTGTACAGTTTTCCCAGCATCACTTATTGAAGAGGCTTAGTTCTCTCCATTGTATATTCTTGCCTGCTTTGTCAAAGATAAGGTGACCATATGTACATGGGTTTAATCTCTGTGCTTTCTATCCTGATCCATTGATCTGTATTTCTGTTTTTGTGTCACTACCATACTGTATCGATTACTGTACCTTTGTAGTATAGTCTGAAGTCTGGGAGCCTGATTCCTCCAGCCCCGTTTTTCTTTCTCAAGATTGCTTTGGCTATTCGGGGTCTTTTGTGTTTCCATACAAATTGTAAAATTTCTTGTTCTAGTTCTGTGAAAAATGCCATTGGTAATTGATAGGGATCACATCGCATTGAATCTGTAGATTGCTTTGGGTAGTATAGTCATTTTCACAATGTTAATTCTTCCAATCCAAGAACATGGTATATCTCCATCTGTTTGTATCCTCTTTCATTTTTCTTTTTTATCAGTGTCTTATAGTTTTCTGCATACAGGTCTTTTGCCTCCTTAGGTAGGTTTATTCCTAGATATTTTATTCTTTCTGTTGCAGTGGTAAATAGGAGTGTTTCCTTAATTTTTTTTTTCTGATTTTTCATTGTTACTGTATAGGAATGCCAGAGATTTCTGTGTATTAATTTTGTATCCTGCTACTTTACCAAATTCATTCATTAGCTCTAGTAGTTCTCTGGTGCCATCTTTAGGATTTTCTTTGTATAGTATCATGTCGTCTGCAAACAGTGAAAGTCATACTTCTTCTTTTCCAATTTAGACTATTTTTATTACTTTTTCTTCTCTGATTGCCATGGCTAAAATTTCCAAATCTATGTTGAAAATAGTAGTGAGAGTGCACACCCATGTCTTGTTCCTGATCTCAGAGGAAATGCTTTCAGTTTTTCACCATTGAGAACAGTGTTGGCTGTGGGTTTTTCATATGTGGCCCTTATTATGTTAAGGTAGGTGACCTCTATGCCTAGTTTCTGGAGAGTTTTTATGATAAATGTGTGTTGAATATTGTCAAAAGTTTTCTCTGCATCTACTGAGATTATCATAAAATTTTTATCCTTCAATTTGTTAACATGGTGTATCACATTGATTGATTTGCATATATTGAAGAATCCCTGCATTCCTGGGATAAATCCCACTTCATCATGGTGTATGATCCTTTTAATGTGCTGTTGGATTCTGCTTGCTAGTATTTTGTTGGGGATTTTTGCATCTATGTTCATCAGTGATATTGGCCTGTAGTTTTCTTTTTGTGTGACATCTTTGTCTGGTTCTGGTATCAGGGTGATTGTGGTCTCGTAGAATAAATTTGGGAGTGTTTCTACTTCTACTATATTTTGGAAAAGTTTGAGAAGGATAGATGTTAGCTCTTCTCTAAATGTTTGATAGAATTCACCTGTGAAGCCATCTGGTCCTGGGCTTTTGTTTGTTGAAAGATTTTTAATCACAGTTTCATTTTCAGTGACTGTGATTTGTCTGTTCATATTTTCTATTTCTTCATGGTTCAGTCTTTGAATGTTGTACTTTTCTAAGAATTTGTCCATTTCTTCCATGTTCTCCATTTTATTGGCATATAGTTGCTTGTTGTAGTTTCTCATAATCCTTTGTATTTCTGTGATGTCAGTTATTACTTCTCCTTTTTCATTTCTAATTCTGTTGAATTGAGTTTTCTCCCTTTTTTTCCTGATGAGACTGACTAATGGTTTACTAATTTTGTCTATCTTCTCAAAGAATGAGCTTTTAGTTTTATTTATCTTTGTTATTGTTTCCTTCATTTCTTTTTCATTTATTTCTAATCTGATCTTTATGATTTCTTTCCTTCTGCTAACTTTGGGGTTTGTTCTTCTTTCTCTAATTGCTTTATGTGTAAGGTTAGGTTGTTTATTTAAGATGTTTCTTGTTTCGAGGTAAGATTGTATTGCTATAAACTTCCCTCTTAGAACTACTTTTGTTGCATCCCATAGGCTTTGGGTCATCGTGTTTTCATAGTCATTTGTTTCTAGGTATGTTTTTACTTTCCTCTTTGATTTCATTAGTCATCTCTTGGTTGTTTAATAGCATATTGTTTAGCCTCCATGTGTTTGTATTTTTTACAGTTTTTTTTCCCCTGTAATTGGTATCTAGTCACATAGCATTGTGGTCAGAAAAGTTGCTTGATATGATTTCAGTTTTCTTAAATTTGCTGAGTAATGATTTGTGACCCGAGATGTTGTCTATCTTAGAGAATGTTCCATGTGTACTTGAGAAGAATGTATATTCTGTTGGTTTTGGATGGAATGTCCTATGAATATCAATTAAGTCCATCTGGTCTAATGTGTCATTTAAAGTTTGTGACTCCTTATTTATTTTCTGTTTGGATGATCTGTGCATTGGTATATGTGTGGTGTTAAAGTTCCCTACTATTATTGTGTTACAGTCAATTTCACCTTTTATGGCTGTTAGTTTTGCCTTATGTATTGAGGTGCTCCTATGTTGGGTGCATATTTTAAATTATTATATCTTCCTCTTGGATTGATCCCTTCATCATTATGTGGTACCCTTCCTTTTCTCTTGTAATAGTCTTTATTTTAAAGTCTATTTTGTCTGATGTGAGTATTGGTACTCCAGCTTTCTTTTGATTTCCATTTGCATGGAATATCTTTTTCCATCCTTCACTTTCAGTTTGTATGTGTCCCTAGGTCTGAAATGGGTCTCTTGTAGAGAGCATATATACGAGTCTTGTTTTTGTATTCATTGAGCCAATCTGTGTCTTTTAGCTGGGACATTTAATCCATTTACATTTAACATAATTATTGATATGTATATTCCTGTTACCATTTTCTTAATTGTTTTTGGTTTGTTTTTGTAGGTCATTTCCTTCTCTTGTGTTTCCTGCCTAGAGGAGTTCCTTCAGCATTTGTTGTAAAGCTGGTTTTGTGGTGCTGCATACTATTAAATTTTTCTTGTCTGTAAAGTTTTTAATTTCTCCATTGAATATGAATGAGATACTTGCTGGGTAGAGTAATCTTGGTTGTAGGTTTTTCCCTTTCATCACTTTAAATATATCTTGCCACTCCCTTCTGCCTGTAGAGTTTCTGCTGAAAGATCAGCTGCTAACCTTATGGGGATTCCCTTGTATGTTATATGTTACTTTTCCCTTGCTGCTTTTAATATTTTTTCTTTGTGTTTAATTTGTGTTAGTTTGATTAATATGTGTGTCCACATGTTTCTTCTTGGGTTTATCCTGTTGGGACTCTATGCTTCCTGGACTTGATTAACTATTTCCTTTCCCATGCTGAGGAAATTTTCAAGGATAATCTCTCGAAATATTTTCTCAGACCTTTTTTTTTTTTTTCTTCTTTTTCTTCTGGGATGTGTATAATTCGAATGTTGGTGTGCTTAATGTTGTCCCAGAGGTCTCTGAGAATCTCCTCCTTCCTTTTCATTCTTTTTTCTTTGTTTTTCTCTGTGGTGGTTATTTCCACCATTCTATCTTCCAGCTCACTTTTCCATTCTTCAGCCTCAGTTATTCTGCTATTGATTCCTTCTAGAGTATTTTTAATTTAAGTTATTGTGTTGTTCATTACTGTTTGTTTGCTCTTTAGTTCTTCTAGGTCCTAGTTAAACGTTTCTTATATTTTCTCTATTCTATTTCCTACAATTTAGATCATCTTTACTATCATTGCTTTGAATTCTTTTTCAGGTAGTTTGCCTATTTCCTCTTCATTATTAGGTCTTGTGAGTTTTTATCTTGCTCCTTTGCCTGCAAGATATTTCTCTGTCTTCTCATTTTGTCTAATTTACAGTATTTGAGGTCTCCTTTCCCTAGGCTACTGGGTCATAGTTCCTTTTGTTTCTGTTCTCTACCCCCAGTGGTGAGGTTGTTCCAGTGGCTTGCATAGCCTTCCTGATGGGAGGGACTGGTGCCTTCATTCTGGTGTGTGAGGCTGATTCTTTTCCCTCTGATAAGCAGGGTCATGTCAGGTTGTGTAGTTTGGGTGTCTGTGAGCTTATTATGACTTTAGGTAGTCTGTGTGCTGATAGGTGGGCTTGTGTTCCTGTCTTGTTTGTTGTTTGGTGTGAGGGGTCCTGCACAGATAGCTGCTGGCATTTGGGTGGAGCCAGGTCTTGGATTCAGATAGAGGCCTTTGTGAGAGCTCTCAGTGATTAATCTTTCCTGGGGCTGGGAATTTTCTAGTGGTCCAGCATTCTGGACTCAGTGCTCCCACCCCAGAGACTCAGGCCTGAATTCCCATAGAGGAACCAAGACCCATTAAGTTGCTCATCCCAGCAATAAAGGGGATTAAAAAGAAAAAATATTTAACAAAACTTCAGACAAATGGTAAAAAGTAAAATCAAACAAACAAAAACAGAAACAAGGAAGATGCACACACAGAAAAGAATCAAAAACAGAACGAAATAAAACAAAAAGCAAGAGAACAACCAGACAAACAAAAGAACCCAAGAACAAAATCAGTTAAGAAGAAAACTGACAAAAAAAAATAACTAAAAAACAAAACCAAAGCAGAGTGCCAATTGAAGAATGATGCAAAGAAACAAACTGACAAAAATGATTTAAAAAAAGGAAAAGAAAAAGAGAAAGGCAAAGAAGACAGAACAACAAAAAAACAACGTAGAAATAGAAATATAACAAAATAAAATAGGAAATATATTAAAGAAAAAAGAAAAGACAAAGAAAACCCCAGAGAAATGCTAAAAACAAAATCAAACAAACAAAAATAGAAACAGCAAAACACACACATGCAAAAGAAACAAAAACAGAACCAAATAAAACAATAAGCAAGAGAACAACCAGAAAAATAGGAGAACTCAAAAATGAAATCAAACAATTAGGATCAGGTTGCCGCTTGTGTGCTCCCTGCTGCGTCCCTCTGACCCGGCTCAGCCGCTGCCTTCGGTAGCTGTTTATGCCCATTATATAAGCTGAATTGATTATACTTAAAGAGTCTATGGGGGGAGGAGAGAAGATGGCGGAAGAGTAAGACGCGGAGATCACCTTCCTTCCCACAGATACAGTAGAAATACATCTACACGTGGAACTGCTCCTACAGAACACCCACTGAACGCTGGCAGAAAATGTCAGACCTCCCAAAAGGCAAGAAACTCCCCCCGTACTTGGGTAGGGCAAAAGAAAAAAGAAATAACAGAGACAAAAGAATAGGGACGGCACCTGCACCAGTGGGAGGGAGCTGTGAAGGAGGAAAGATTTCCACGCACTAGGAGCCCCTTCGCGGGCAGAGAGTGCGGGTGGCAGAGGGGGGAAGCTTCGGAGCCACGGAGGAGAGTGCAGCCACAGGGGTGAGGAGGGCACAGCAGAGAGATTCCCGCACTTCCCGCACGGAGGCTCGGCGCTGACCAGCACTCACCAGCCCGAGAGGCTTGTCTGCTCAGCCGCCGGGGCGGGCGGGGCTGGGAGCTGAGGCTCGGGCTTCAGTCGCAGGGAGAGGACTGGGGTTGGCGGCGTGAACACAGCCTGAAGGGGTTAGTGCACCACAGCTAGCCGGGAAGGAGTCCGGGAAAAAGTCTGCAGCTGCCAAAGAGGCAAGAGACTTTTTCTTCCCTGTTTCCTGGTGCGCGAGGAGAGGGGATTCAGAGCGCCGCCTAAACGAACTCCAGAGACGGGCGCGAGCCGCAGCTAACAGCGCGGATCCCATAGCAACAGGGGCGCAGAGGGAAAAACGGAGAGACTCCCGCACAGAGGCTCGGCGCCGAGCAGCACTCACCAGCCCGAGAGGCTTGTCTGCTCCCCCGCCGGGGCGGGCGGGGCTGGGAGCGGAGGCTCGGGCTTCGGTCGGATCGCAGGGAGAGGACTGGGGTTGGCGGCGTGAACACAGCCTGAAGGGGTTAGCGCACCACAGCTGGCTGGGAGGGAGACCGGGAAAAAGTCTGCAGCTGCCGAAGAGGCAAGAGACTTTTTCTTGCCTCTTTGTTTCACGGCGCGCAAGGAGAGGAGATTCAGAGCGCCGCCTAAACGAACTCCAGAAACTGGCGCGAGCCGCGGCTATCAGCGCGGACCCCAGAGACGGGCGTGAGACGCTGGGGCTGCTGCTGCCGCCTCCAAGAAGCCTGTGTGCGAGCACAGGTCACTCTCCACACCGCCCCTCCCAGGAGCCCGTGCAGCCCACCACTGCCAGGGTCCCGTGATCCAGGGACAACATCCCCCGGGAGAACGCACTGTGCGCCTCAGGCTGCTGCAACGTCACGCCAGCCTCTGACGCCGCAGGCTCGCCCCGCCTCCTCTGTACCCCTCCCTCCCCGCGGCCTTGGTGAGCCAGAGTCCCCGAAGCAGCTGCTCCTTTAACCCCGTCCTGTCTGGGCGGGGAACAGACGCCCTCAGGCGACCTACACGCAGAGGCGGGTCCAAATCCAAAGCTGATCCCCAGGAGCTGTGCGAACAGAGAAGAGGAGGGGAAATCTGTCCCAGTAGCCTCAGAAGAAGCGGATTAAAACTCCACAAACAACTTGATGTGCCTGCATCTGTTGAATACCTGAATAGACAACGAATCATCCCACATTCAGGAGGTGGACTTTGGGAGCAGGATATATTAATTTTTCTCCTTTTCCTTTTTTTTTTGTGAGTGTATATGTATATGCTTCTGGGGGAGATTTTGTCTGTATAGCTTTGCTTTACAATAGCTTTATTTTACTTCACTATATTATAGCTTCTTTCTTTCTTTTCTTTCTTTCTTTCTTTCCTTCCTTCCTTCCTTCCTTCCTTCCTTCCTCCTTCCTTCCTTCCTTCCTTCCTTCCTTTCTTTCTTTCTTTCTATTTTTTCTCCCTTTTACTCTGAGCCGTGTGGACGAAAGGCTCTTGGTGCTTCAGCCAGGCATCAGGGCCGTACCTCGGAGGTGGGAGAGCCAACTTCAGGACACTGGTCCACAAGAGACCTCCCAGCTCCACGTAATACCAAACGGCAAAAATCTCTCAGAGATCTCCATCTCAACATCAAGACCCAGCATCACTCAATGACCAGCAAGCTACAGTGCTGAACACCCTATGCCAAACAACTAGCAAGACAGGAACACAGCCTCATCCATTAGCAGAGAGGCTGCCTAAAATCATAATAAGGCCACAGACACCCCAAAATACACCACCAGACGTGGACGTGCCCACCAGAAAGACAAGATCCAGCCTCATCCACCAGAGCTCAGGCACTAGTTCCCTCCACCAGGAAGCCTACACAACCCACTGAACCAACCTTAGCCACTGGGGACAGATACCAAAAACAACGGGAACTACAAACCTGCAACCTGTGATAAGGAGACCCCAAACACAGTAAGATAAGCAAAATGAGACAACAGAAAAACACACAGCAGATGAAGGAGCAGGGTCAAAACACACTAGACTTAACAAATGAAGAGGAAATAGGTAGTCTACCTGAAAAAGAATTCAGAATAATGATAATAAGGATGATCCAAAATCTTGGAAATAGAATAGACAAAATGCAAGAAGCATTTAACAAGGACGTAGAAGAACTAAAGAGGAATCAAGCAATGATGAAAAACACAATAAATGAAATTAAAAATACTCTAGATGGGATCAATAGCAGAATAACTGAGGCAGAAGAAAGGATAAGTGACCTGGAAGATAAAATGGTGGAAATAACTACTGCAGAGCAGGATAAAGAAAAAAGAATGAAAAGAACTGAGGACAGTCTCAGAGACCTCTGGGACAGCATTAAACACACCAACATTCGAATTATAGGGGTCCCAGAAGAAGAAGAGAAAAAGAAAGGGACTGAGAAAATATTTGAAGAGATTATAGTTGAAAACTTCCCTAATATGGGAAAGGAAATAGTTAATCAAGTCCAGGAAGCACAGAGAGTCCCATACAGGATAAACCCAAGGAGAAACACGCCAAGACACATATTAATCAAACTGTCAAAAATTAAATATAATGAAAACATATTAAAGGCAGCAAGGGAAAAAAAACAAATAACACACAAGGGAATCCCCATAAGGTTAACATCTGATCTTTCAGCAGAAACTCTGCAAGCCAGAAGGGAGTGGCAGGATATACTTAAAGTGATGAAGGAGAAGAACCTACAACCAAGATTACTCTACCCAGCAAGGATCTCATTCAAATGTGATGGAGAAATTAAAACCTTTACAGACAAGCAAAAGCTGAGAGAGTTCAGCACTACCAAACCAGCTTTACAACAAATGCTAAAGGAACTTCTCTAGGCAAGAAACACAAGAGAAGGAAAACACCTACAATAACAAACCCAAAACATTTAAGAAAATGGGAATAGGAACATACATATCGATAATTACCTTGAATGTAAATGGATTAAATGCTCCCACCAAAAGACACAGGCTGGCTGAATGGATACAAAAACAAGACCCATATATATGCTGTCTACAAGAGACCCACTTCAGACCTAGAGACACATACAGACTGAAAGTGAGGGGATGGAAAAAGATATTCCATGCGAATGGAAATCAAAAGAAAGCTGGAGTAGCAATTCTCATATCAGACAAAATAGACTTTAAAATAAAGACTATCACAAGAGACAAAGAAGGACACTATATAATGATCAAGGGATCGATCCAAGAGGAAGGTATAACAATTGTAAATATTTATGCACCCAACATAGGAGCACCTCAATACATAAGGCAAGTACTAACAGCCATAAAAGGGGAAATCGACAGCAACACAATCATAGTAGGGGACTTTAACACCCCACTTTCACCAATGGACAGATCATCCAAAATGAAAATAAATAAGGAAACACAAGCTTTAAATGATACATTAAACAAGATGGACTTAATTGATATTTATAGGACATTCCACCCAAAAACAACAGAATACACATTTTTCTCAAGTGCTCATGGAACATTCTCCAGGATAGATCATATCTTGGGTCACAAATCAAACCTTGCTAAATTTAAGAAAATTGAAATCGTATCAAGTATCTTTTCCGACCACAACGCTATGAGACTAGATATCAATTACAGGAAAAGATCTGTAAAAAATACAAAAACATGGAGGCTACACAATACATTACTTAATAATGAAGTGATTACTGAAGAAATCAAAGGGGAAATCAAAAAATACCTAGAAATAAATGACAATGGAGATACGACGACCCAAAACCTATGGGACGCAGCAAAAGCAGTGCTAAGAGGGAAGTTTATAGCAATACAAGCCTACCTCAAGAAACAGGAAACATCTCGAATAAACAACCTAACCTTGCACCTAAAGCAATTAGAGAAAGAAGAACAAAAAAACCCCAAAGCCAGCAGAAGGAAAGAAATTATAAAGATCAGGTCAGAAATAAATGAAAAAAAATGAAGGAAACAATAGCAAAAATCAATGAAACTAAAAGCTGGTTCTTTGAGAAGATAAACAAAATTGATAAACCATTAGCCAGACTCATCAAGAGAAAAAGGGAGAAGACTCAGATCAATAGAATTAGAAATGAAAAAGGAGAAATAACCACTGACACTGCAGAAATACAAAAGATCATGAGAGATTACTACAAGCAACTCTATGCCAATAAAATGGACAACCTGGAAGAAATGGACAGATTCTTAGAAATGCACAAACTGCCGAGACTGAACCAGGAAGAAATAGAAAATATGAACAGACCAATCACAAGCACTGAAATTGAAACTGTGATTAAAAACCTTCAAACAAACAAAAGCCCAGGACCAGATGGCTTCACAGGTGAATTCTATCAAACATTTAGAGAAGAGCTAACACCTATCCTTCTCAAACTCTTCCAAAATATTGCAGAGGGAGGAACACTCCCAAACTCATTCTACGAGGCCACCATCACCCTGATACCAAAACCAGACAAAGATGTCACAAAGAAAGAAAACTACAGGCCAATATCACTGATGAACATAGATGCAAAAATCCTCAACAAAATACTAGCAAACAGAATCCAACAGCACATTAAAAGGATCATACACCATGATCAAGTGGGGTTTATCCCAGGAATGCAAGGATTCTTCAATATACGCAAATCAATCAATGTGATACACCATATTAACAAATTGAAGGAGAAAAACCATATGATCAACTCAATAGATGCAGAGAAAGCTTTCGACAAAATTCAACACCCATTTATGATAAAAGCCCTGCAGAAAGTAGGCATAGAGGGAACTTTCCTCAACATAATAAAGGCCATATATGACAAACCCACAGCCAACATTGTCCTCAATGGTGAAAAACTGAAACCATTTCCACTAAGATCAGGAACAAGACAAGGTTGCCCACTCTCACCACTATTATTCAACATAGTTTTGGAAGTGTTAGCCACAGCAATCAGAGAAGACAAAGAAATAAAAGGAATCCAAATCGGAAAAGAAGAAGTAAAGCTGTCACTATTTGCAGATGACATGATACTATACATAGAGAATCCTAAAGAGGCTACCAGAAAACTCCTAGAGCTAATCAATGGATTTGGTAAAGTAGCAGGATACAAAATTAATGCACAGAAATCTCTTGCATTTCTATACACTAATGACGAAAAATCTGAAAGTGAAATTAAGAAAACACTCCCGTTTACCATTGCAACAAAAAGAATAAGATATCTAGGAATAAACCTACCTAAGGAGACAAAAGACCTGTATGCAGAAAATTATAAGACACTGATGAAAGAAATTAAAGATGATACAAATAGATGGAGAGATATACCATGTTCCTGGATTGGAAGAATCAACATTGTGAAAATGACTCTACTACCCAAAGCAATCTACAGATTCAATGCAATCCCTATCAAACTACCACTGGCATTTTTCACAGAACTAGAACAAAAAATTTCACAATTTGTATGGAAACACAAAAGACCCCGAATAGCCAAAGCAATCTTGAGAACGAAAAATGCAGCTGGGGGAATCAGGCTCCCTGACTTCAGACTATATTACAAAGCTTCAGTAATCAAGACAGTTTGGTACTGGCACAAAAACAGAAATATAGATCAATGGAACAGGATAGAAAGCCCAGAGATAAACCCACACACATATGGTCACCTTATCTTTGATAAAGGAGGCAAGCATATACAGTGGAGAAAAGACAGCCTCTTCAATAAGTGGTGCTGGGAAAATTGGACAGCTACATGTAAAAGTATGAAATTAGAACACTCCCTGACACCATGCACAAAAATAAACTCAAAATGGATTAAAGACCTAAGTGTAAGGCCAGACACTATCAAACTCTTAGAGGAAAACATAGGCAGAACACTCTATGACATACATCACAGCAAGATTCTTTTTGACCCAGCTCCCAGAGAAATGGAAATAAGAACACAAATAAACAAATGGGACCTAATGAAACTTAAAAGCTTTTGCACAGCAAAGGAAACCATAAACAAGACCAAAAGACAACCCTTAGAATGGGAGAAAATATTTGCAAATGAAGCAACTGACAAAGGATTAATCTCCAAGATTTACAAGCAGCTCATGCAGCTCAATAACAAAAAAACGAACAACCCAATCCAAAAATGGGCAGAAGACCTAAATAGACATTTCTCCAAAGAAGATATACAGATGGCCTACAGACACATGAAAGAATGCTCAACATCATTAATCATTAGAGAAATGCAAATCAAAACTACAATGAGATATCATCTCACACCGGTCAGAATGGCCATCATCAAAAAATCTAGAAACAATAAATGCTGGAGAGGGTGTGGAGGAAAGGGAACACTCTTGCACTGTTGGTGGGAATGTAAATTGATACAGCCACTATGGAGAACAGTATGGAGGTTCCTTAAAAAACTACAAATAGAACTACCATACGACCCAGCAATCCCACTACTGGGCATATACCCTGAGAAAACCATAGGTCAAAAAGTGTCATGTACCACAATGTTCATTGCAGCTCTATTTACAATAGCCAGGACATGGAAGCAACCTAAATGTCCATCGACAGATGAATGGATAAAGAAGATGTGGCACATATATACAATGGAATATTACTCAGCCGTAAAAAGAAATGAAATGGAGGTATTTGTAATGATGTGGATGGAGTTAGAGTCTGTCATACAGAGTGAAGTAAGTCAGAAAGAGAAAAACAAATACAGTATCCTAACACATATATACGGAATCTAAGGAAAAAAAAAAAAAAAAAAAAGGCCATGAAGAACCTAGTGGCAAGACGGGAATAAAGACACAGACCTACTAGAGAATGGACTTGAGGATATGGGGAGGGGGTGGGGTGAGATGTGACAGGGTAAGAGAGTGTCATGGACATATATACACTACCAAATGTAAAATAGATAGCTAGTGGGAAGCAGCCGCATAGCACAGGGAGATCAGCTCGGTGCTTTGTGACCACCTAGAGGGGTGGGATGGGGAGGGTGGGAGGGAGGGAGATGCAAGAGGGAAGAGAAATGGGAACATATTGTATATGTATAACTGATTCACTTTGTTATAAAGCAGAAGCTAACACACTATTGTAAGGCAATTATACTTCAATAAAGATGTATAAAAAAAAAAAAAAAAACAATTAGGATCAAAACTAACAAAAATGGAAGACCTAAAAACAAAACTAAAGCAGTGTGTCAACTGAAAAATAAAGCAAAGAAATAGAACAAACCGATAAAAATGATTAAAAATAATAATAATATAAAATAAACAAAATACATAAAATAAAATAACTAAAAAAAGGGGAAAAACATAGGACAAGAAAAAAGCAAAGTAGAAAAGGAAATATAGAAAAATAAAGTACATTAAAGGAAATGAAGGCGAAAAAGTAAGGGAAAAGAACATAGAACAACAGAAAAGCAAAGTAAAAATAGAAATATATTAGAAAAATAAAAAATATGTTCTAAGACACGAAGATCCCAAAAGACTAAAAAAAAAAAAAAAAACCCAAAACAACAAGAAACAGACAAGAAAAAAGAAAAAAACAACAACAGAGAGACAGAACCAAAAACAAAATAAATCAAAACATAATAAAATGAATAGTAATAATTATGTTTCCCTGGGGTCTCAGTTGTAAGTGTCCTTGCACAAGCCATGAACCACAGCCCACGTTTGCCTCCCCAAGAGGGTCTCCTCTGTCACTGGGCTGGTCTCTGGACCAGTTGTGGGCCCTGTGGGGACCACTCAGACTCTTATCTGGCCCAATTCTCGCGTGTACTTGCCCCCAAAGTCTACAGCTGTCAGAGTTAGACTGTTTTCATGTGTGGGAATACTCATCGTCTACCCAGATATTCCATAGATGCAGGGTCTACATAGCTGACCATGGGGATTTAATCTGCAGCTTGTAGAGCTGATGGAAAGATTTTCGATCTTCTTCCTTAGTCGCCCCATCCTTGGGGTTCAGCTTTGGTTTTATCCTCACCTCTGCATGTTGTCCACCCACAGGAGTCTGGTCCTGAGGCTGCCTTGGAGCTCTTGGGTCTGCCCCAGTGAATATAGGGCTCAGAGATGGTATGAGTCCTTGGATCGCAGGAGCCCCAGTGACACCAAATGTGCAGGGAAGCCAGCAGCCAAGGGCACAAGAGATATAGCCCTACTGAGGGCCTTTTCTTGTACTCAGCATAAGACAAGTGAGGCCCAGCCCTGAGGGTTTTTTTTTTTTTTTTATTGCTCAGCAGCCAGCACACAAGAGCCAGCCCTGAGAGGGCTTCTTTTATTGTCCGTCAGCAGTCATCAGTGTGTGGGGAGAGAGAGGCTACAATAGTGGCTCCTCTCCCTGCGTGTGACTCAGCAGTAGCGCCCTGCTTCCATGGCAGTCTTGTCTTCCTCCCTAGGCATTCCCTGCTGCAGATTTCCTCACTTCCGTCCCCTCAGTCTATCTCTCCACAGCCAACAGCAGTTCTTGCTCTGGGCCTGTACTCCAGTTCCCATGCTCCAGCTCCCAGTCCCCTTGCACACCTGTGAACACATGTCCCAGACCTGGGTACATAGGGCCATGGTACGGACCATCTGTGTATTTCTCATTCTGTCCTATCTGTCACAGATCAACCACTTCACCCTCTTCTGACAGGCTCAAATGCTTCCCTTCTGTCCCATCAATTTCCCTGTCAGAGAGGGGGTTTCCCTGAATTCGGGAATCTCTCCTCTGCTTCAGCTCCCCTGCCCTGGGGTGCAGGTCCCTTCCTGCTTCCTCTCCTCCTTCTCTCTTCTGTTTTTCATCCTACCCTGTTATGCAGGGATCTTTATAGTCCTTTCTGGTGTCCAAGGTCTTCTGTTAGTGTTTAGCCTATGTTCTGAGAGAACTGTTGCATATGTAGATGTAGTCCTAGTGCATCCATGGAGAGAGATGAACTCCACGTCCTCTACTCTTCTGCCTTCTTGCTTCAATATCTTAAATTTTAAATGAAATAATGTATTACTTGAGATGATGCCTGAGATTTGCTGTAAATACTACAGAGAGGGGAGTGGGAGTATAGATATAACAAATTAACCAGGACTCCACAATTGTTCAATCTGGGCTGAAGGCTACATGACTACTCTATGTACTTTGTTGTATGTTTGAAATTTTTATAATGGAAAGATTTTATTTGATTTATTTGTTTAATTGAAGTATAGTTGACTTACAAGATTATATTAGTTTCAGGTATACAGCATAGCTACTCAATATATATAGAGAGATTATATTCTATTTAAAGTTATTACAAAATAATGGCTATATTTCCCTGTGCTGTACAATATATCCTATTGCTTATTTATTTTATACAAAGTTGTTTGTGTTTCTTAAACTCATATCCTTATCTCACTGCTCCTCCCTTCCCTCTCCTCACTGGTAACCACTAGTTTGTTATCTATTTTGTGTCTATTTCTGCTTTGTTTTATATACTCTTTTTTTTTTTTTAGATAACCACTAATCACTTTTATATAAGTGATATCATACAGTATTTTTCTTTGTCTGTGTGACTTATTTCACTATGCATAATACTCTCTAGGTCCATCTGCACTGTTGCAAATGGCAGCAGTTCATTTTTTTATGGCTAGGTAATATTCCATTGTATATGTATACCACATCTTCTTAGGTTTTGTTCTTCTTTTTCTAATTCCTTTAATTAGTAGTTTAGGTTGTATATTTGAGATTTTTCTTGTTTCTTGAGGTAGGTCTGTATCACTGTAAACTTCCCTCTTAGAACTGCTTTTGCTGCAGCTCATAAGGATAGTTTGGAAAGTTGTATTTTCATTTTCATTTGTCTTGAGACATTTTCTTATTTCCTCTTTCATTGATTCATTTACCCACTGGTTTTTAAGTAGCATGTTGTTTAGTCTCCACATGTTTGTGCTTTTCCCATTTTTCTTTCTATAATTGATTTCTGGTTTCATACTGTTGTTGTTGAAAATAATCCTTGATATAATTTCTATCCTCTTAAATTTGTTGAGACTTGTTTTGTGGCCTAGTATGTGATCTATCCTGAAGAAAGCTCCATATGCAGTTAAAAAGAATGTGTATTTTGCTGCTCTTCAATGGAATATCTATTTAAAGTCCAACTGGTCTACTGTGTCATTTAATATTGATATTGACATTGCCTTATTGATATTGTCTTATTGATATTGATATTCTGTTGCCTTATTGATTTTCTGTCCATTGATGGGAGGGTTAAAGTTTCCTACTATTATTTTACTGTTGTCAATTTGTCCATTTATGACTGATAATAGTTGCTTTATATATTTAGGTTTTTCTGTATTTGGTGCATATATATTAATGAGTGTTATAATATTTTCTTCTTGCATTGATCCCTTTATAATTATATAATGCCTTATTTTTTTTTTATTCATTTTTAAATTTTATTTTTGGCTGTGTTGCATCTGCATTGCTGCACACAGTCTTTCTCTAGTTGTGGTGAGTGGGGGCTACTCTTCATTGCAGTGTGCGGGCTTCTCATTGAGGTGGCTTCTCTTGTTGCAGAGCACTAGGTGCCCGGGCTTCAGTAGTTGCAGCACGTGAGCTCAGTAGTTGTGGCTCATGGGCTCCAGAGTGCAGGCTCAGTAGTTGTGGCATACGGGCTTCATTGCTCCATGGCATGTGGGATCTTCCCAGACCAGGGTTCGAATCCATGTCTCCTGCAATGCCATGCGGACTCTCAACCACTGCGCCACAAGGGAAGCCCCTATAATGCCTTTTTTTGTCTTTTTTAATAGCCTTTGTTTTAAAGTCGATTTTGTTTCATATGAGTATTGCTACCTCTGCTTTCTTGTCATTCTCATTTGCATGAAATATATTTTTCCATCCCCTAATTATCAGTCTGTGTGTCTTTAGCTCTGAAGTGAGTGTCTTGTAGGCAACATATAGATGGGTCTTGTTTTTTTATCCAGTCAGTTACCCTAACTGATTGAAGTATCAAGACCATTGAGATATGAAGTAATTATTGATAGGTATGTACATATTACTATTTTATTATTTTTTCTAGATGTTTTTATAGTTCTCTGTTTATTTCTTCTTCTTTTTGTTTATTCCTTTGTGGTTTGATGATTTTCTTTAATATGATGTTTGTGTTTGTTTCTCTCTAGTTTTTTCTATTTTAAGTTGTTGATTTTTAATTTCCATGGGGTTCATATATGTTGATCTACAGCCATATCTACTTGTTTTAAACTGTAGTCATTTAAGTTTAAAAGGTATATATTTTTACTTCCTTCCCCTATATGTTGTTATTTTGATGTCATATTTTACATCTTCATCTTCATATTTATCCCTTTACATATGTTATAGTCATAAATGCTATATAATTTTTTATCTTTCTATCTTCCTACTAGCTTATTTAAGTGGTTGATCCTTAGCCCTTATATATTTTCTTTCCTAGTGGGAGTTTTCTTTTCCTATAGATTTTTAATTTTTGTCATATCCACTTAGAAAAGACCCTTTAACATTCCTTTTAGTGTAGGTTTAGTATTGATGAACTTTTAGTTTTTGCTTGTCTGAGTAATTTACCTCTCCTTCAGTTTTAAATGATAATCATGCTGGGTCAACTATCATAGGTTGCAGGATTTTCCCTTTCAGTACTTCAATATATTATGCCACTCACTTCTGGACTGAAAAGTTTCTGCAGAGAAATCATTTGATAGTCTTGGGCGAAGTGGGGGGTTCCCTTTTATATGATTCTTTATTTTTCTTTTTCTGCCTTTAGAATTATTTTACTTTTGTCATTTTAATTATGATATGTCATGGAGTAGGACTGTTTGGGTTCATCTCATTGGGACCCTATTTTCTTCCTGTACCTTCACATCTCTTTCCTTCTTCAGCTTTCAGAACTTGTCAGCCATAATTTCATCAAATACATTTTCAACTCCCTTCTCTCTCTCTTCTCCTTCTGTGAACTCTATAATGAAATTGGTATGCTTGATATTATCCCAGATATCTCTTAACTTTTTCTCATGTTTTTAATTTGTTTTTCTCTTTGCTGTTCTAATTGAGTGATTTCCATTATTCTACCTTCCAGATCTCTTATGCATTCTTTTCTATCACCTAGTCTGCTATTAATTCCTTCTAATGTGTTTTTCATTTCAGTTATTGTATTCTTCAGTTCTGACATGTTCTTTTTTTATATTTTCTAGTTTGTTGTTAAAATTTTCACTGAGTTTGTTTACTCTTTTCCCTAATGTAGTTAGCATTCTTATTTCTAGGGCTTTGAATTCTTTACCTGATAATTTGTTTTAATTTCTGTTTTATTATTTATTTTTTTTCAGGGATTTTTCTCTTGCTCTTTCAACTGAGACCAGTTCCTCCATCTTCCCATTTTGTTTAACTTTCTCTGACTCTATGAAATTAGGTGAAACAATTACTATTGCTGTCTTGAAAAAGTGTCCTTCTGTGGGAGCATCACTATATAGTCTGCATTTGCCCAGTCATTTTTTTGGAAGAGCTGGATTTGACATGAACACAAGTCACATCTTTCCTCATGGTATGCTGACATCTATCACCTTGGTAGAAGGTGTCCCTGGAGATGAAGCAGCTAGAGCCAGTGCCAGATGTGAAGCAGGGCTTCCCTTATGCTCAGTGTCTGTTATTGCCCTATTGGAGGTTGGGAGTGTGGTCCTAAATTGTAGGAGAAGAAGCCCTGATAGATGGATTCAAGTTTGCTCTGTTTCCTTTAAGTTTGTACTCTCCCTTCTCCCAATACATGTACCCTTGTCCCAGAGTGGTGCGGTGCTAGAGCATGAGGTGCCTGGCATGTGATTGGCCACAGGCTGTGGCAGCCCAGCCACATACAGAGGTACAGGCTGCTTCTGATGATCTGCCTGTGTAAGCACCAGTAATGGCCCCACTCAGATGCCACTTCAGGTCCAAGCCTCCTTCATCCCTCCCAACTTATCCCTCTCTTTGTCCTCTGCAGCCCTCCTCCTCGTGTGGAGATTTGCAGCACGGTAAGCAGGTCATGTGTGGTTTCTCAGTGTGTGTCAAGACACAGGTTGTGATGGTCTGGACACCATCAGAGATTGGGACTACTTCTGATGTGCTCCCTACTGTGGGGGCAGTAATGGCTGTCCCCACCTGCTTACATGCCACTTTGGGTCTAAGCTGCCTCTGTGTCTTACAACCAACATCTTTGCTCAGTTGTGCCAACCCTTGTCCCAGTGTGGACCTGTAATGTGAGATAAGTGTGCTTAGTGCTTTTTCTTGGCTCAGGCTGGGGCATGTGCTGGGGCAGTTGTGGGAAATGGGGTGGCCACTTGAGCAGTTTTCAATTTGCTTTCTTTGCCCTGCTTCAGGAGCAAGCCAGCACAGGTGCATTCCTCATGAGCAGAGTATGGGCTTCCCACAACCCTCTTGTTAGTCTCACTGGTCTTACAACCAGCCAAAGGTGCTTGTCTTCCCTGTGTCACACCCCAGGACTGGAGCACCCAACATGTGGTTTGAACCACTCACACCCTAGGGAGGATCTCTGCCCATGTAATTTCCCTTTTCCTCTGAGTTCCCTCCCAGGGACACAGGTACTGACTCCTCACTCTCTTCCCTTCCTACCCAATTTCATGTGTATTATTCTTACACCCTTGTTTTGTATAGGAGTATTTCTGCCAGTTTCCAGTTAGTTTTCAGTGAGAATTATTTCACATATAGATGTATGTTTGATGTGTTCATGCTGGTTTGTGAGTTCCACATCCTCCTACTCCACCATCTTGATCGATCCTAATGAAAACATTTTTTTTAATCTTATGTAAGTAGCTTCATAATTTTGCTCTTCCTAATAAATTTACCCTCATGCCTTTTTAATAACAGCCTCAATGAATTGCCTTTTTTGGAGGAAAAAATGCATAACAAATAATGTTAAAGAAGTCCCCTCATTCTACATCTCAGTCACATTTTGTTCTTCCCAGTAGCATAAGAATGAATTTATTTTGATGTCATTGATCTAAAACAAGTACACTGCCAGTTATTTCTCCAGCAAAGATTGGTTTATTTGGAATCAACAAATAATTGCTATTTGGATCTGCAACCATTATGAACCATGTGCAAGTCTCCCCACAGCAAGTAGAGGAGAACTCTTTTAAAGAGGGGAAAGAGAAGTTGGGAGGGCTATAGTAAACAAAGACTCCATTGGATAAATTGAGAGTTTGAAGTATAGTGCTTTTCATTTGCTAGGTTGTGAAAATCTCTTATTGGCCAGACGAGCAGTGGAAGTCTTTCTTCCTCCTGGTGGGCTCTGCTATCATCCTAGAGTGTGAGATCCCCTCCTTCTTGTCTCCTAACTCTATTTTAATTGAGGTTTCTCATTATTAACTTTTACAACAACAGCCCATATTTTTAGTTCTATTACAAATTTATATAAATAACATATTATTTCTGTACATTAAAGTTTTACTTAAACAATGATATATTCTACCTTATGCAACTTAACTTTTCCTATGAATAACTTACTTTTAGATTTAACCATGTCAACAAAAATAAATCTAGTTCTTCCATTTTATCTGATATAGAACAGTCTATTACCGTGCATAGCCACAATTTGTTTTTGCTACTGCAAACACTGCTACAATGAACATTCCATTATATAACCACTTGCATATATTTGTAAGAATTCCCCTTGGGAATATACCTAGAAGTGAACATTTTTGGTCATATGGCATTTTAATGTTCACTTACACTATATATAGCCATATTGCTCTCTGGAGCAATTGGAAATCTCAAAAAGTTGGAAAGCCACTGTTTTGCAGTACCTTTTGACCAATGTCTAATACTGATTGGTTCTTTTAGTTTGTTTGTTTTGGCTAATCTGATAGTATGAAGTACATCTCATTGTCATTTTATTTTGATTTCTCTGGTTACTAGTGAGAATAAACATCTTTTCAAATGCATATTAGCTGCAGATTCTCTCTTCTGTGAATTGCTACCTCATACCCTTTTTTTTTTTTTCCTATTAGAACATTTAATTTTTTTTACTGATTTATAAGCATTCTTTACACACTTGGGATACTAAGCTGTGGATAATTATAATATAGAGATGATGACAATAAATTTAGATATGTTTTCTCACCAGTCCAAGATCACTCATATGATAATTGTAATCATGACACTTAACTACAAATTCTTTTTCTCCTACACTATGCTGCCTTCCAAATAGCAAATAATAAGGTTAAAGTAAAGGACTTCTAAAATCCTTTTCATTTCTGATATTTTATGTTTTTATCAATTGTCAAGTTCATGAAGAAGGTAATTTTTCTTCCATGTAAAATTTGGTTGGCTTGTATTATTGATTAATGTGTGATAATGATATTAAGAAGAGCAAGATTATTTTACCCCTGTCTTTTCAGACAAAGACAACCTCCTGGATTTGGAGGCTCCTTAAGAATTTAAAATACAGCAACTAAGTCTATCAGTAGATTATTTTCCTTCCGTGATTGCAGCTTCATCAGTGTCACACAAAAGATTCATTTATGGTATTGTTAATAAAAACAATTAAATTATCCCTGAGATTGCCAAACTATGTTTTGCTGAAGAGATAAACTCTAACATATTATTTTAAAATATATTATGACAGTGTTCCACTAAAATGCCCGTGTTTTTGACATTACCTGGAACAAAAACGGAGAACATATTTATTTGAGTTAACAGATGTTTGATATGATGTGCCAGGGAGATAGAACTCTTCCGTTTGTCATCTTTCTGTTGTAAGGCTTTGCTATGTATGTAAAATAACATGATTCTTGTGTTGTTTTAAAGACTTTGAAGCATCATCATCGGAATAAAAAGTATTCTTTGTTCTCTGAACAACTCATAGAGACACAGGACACAGGAGAATGGCTGGCCTGAGCTTGTTTGCAGAAAATAAATGCAAATGCTCACTCCAGGTATTTTTTAAGTTCTTCACAGCCTCATGTAGAATTTAATTTATTGTTTTTATTGATTCCTAAAGGTCTGTGATGTACTGAGCAGCATTTGCATTCCTAGGCTGAGTAAAAAGACTAAATGGCAGAATATTATGGAGTGTTAAACATTGGAAATGGAGAACCAAGCAAAGGAAGTTTTGAAAGGCAATAAAGATATTTGCCCTTAACAATCCATCTTCTGTGTCACTCTACACACAATTAGTAGCTCAATTCCAATTAAATTGATTGTTTCTTGCAGATTTAGGCACATTCATATTAAAGAGTATGCAAAAATGAACATATTCTATAAGTCTGTGAAATAAGCAGGGATTTTCAGATGGTAAACTGTTCCTGGAATTCATCCACCTAGTTTTTTGTTTTGTTTTGATATTGGTGGTTGTTGCAATGAGTAACAAAACACACTCACTGCTAATGATGAGTTTAACTAAATATCCAAAACCTAACTTGTGTACCCCTGCCTCAAACCTGCAACTCTTTCCTATTTCCTTGTTTCTGTCAATGACTTCTATCTTTATTAGTCAAGACTTAAAAGAAAATAAACAGTTGTTAGTAAACCTTTTCAATCTTGAATTTTTATTACCAGACCAAGTGAAACTTTTCTTTAGAATAACTGTACTGGCCTTCCAAACTTACTCACACTAATATTTGGATGTATGAAGAAACTGTAGTCAATTGCTCCACTGTTTATTGAAAAGACCATTTTTCCCCACTTCTCTATAGTGATACCACTGTCACCATAAATAAGGCAGTCATATTTATGCTGATCACATTCTGAACTTTCTATTCAGTTTTATTGGTCAGTATGTCTACTTTTGCACCAGTACTATATGGTCTTATTTAATGTATCTTTACAATAGATTATTCAAAATTGACTAGGTTCTTGGTGACCTACAGTATTTCCAAAAATGTTTTAGAAATATTTAGTTAAATTGAAGGGGGAAAGCTTAGATTTGAATTAGAATTGGTTAAATTTACAGATTCATTTTGGGAAAACTAACATGTTTATAATATTAAGTATTCCAATATTGATATTCCAATATTGAGTATAACACTTCCCTCTATTTATTTAGATTTTTCCATTTCTGCCCAAAATTATCTTGCTGATTTCATTGTAGGGGCTGTCAACTGGAAAAAATGCATAATCTAAAAGTTGAGAGTTATGTTTTATTTGGAGACATTACTCAAGACTATAGCCTGGGGATAAGTCTCTTAGATAGCTTTGAGAAACGGTTCCAAAGAGGCAAGGGAGAAGCCAAGATATATAGGAATTTTTGCTGGAAAACAAAACAAAAAACAAAAAAAAACATGTACTTTAACATCAAAAGATTACTGCTAATCACAAAAAACAGACATCTCAAGTTAATGATTTTAGTACTTTTCTATGCATGGGAAAAATGCAAGATGCTGGGCACATTGAAATTATTCTTTAGCTATGCATCTTAACTATCTAGGGCCTGTATCCTGTTTTCCTCTATCCTGAATTCTGCTCAGGGTGCATTTTTGGGGGCAGCTTCAGTGGGCAACATTTGTTGTTTACTGGAATGGCAGACAACGTTTTCTTTGTCCACAGAATCTCCTTTTGATCATAAATTTGACCAAGGTTACTGAGACATTTCATACCCTTTTGTTCCTTGGCACTAGGAAGTCACTTTCCTAGATCAGGAGAGGATTCTGTTCATAGGCCACTTAATGTGCGAATTTTTGGATTAGGCCCTATTGATAACCTATAATTCTCTGGATCACCTGTCTTACTAGTCTATGATGACACAGAAATTGTTCTCCATTGTTGCTTCTTCCCATATCTAGAGTTGAACTATTACAATTATTCTGTGTAGAGTTATATATATGATGACTACCCTAAGATGATTAGCCATTGTTAATATTGTCAGAGACCTGGTTACACACTAAGTAATGCAAGAGACAACAACTTTATTAAATAGAGAGGATACAAGTAATATAGATAGTAACATTAATAAAGTCATAGTACAGCAGAGAGAAGCACAGGCATAAGTAATTTGAAAAACAACAAGACAGAACATATTAAAACAATGATTAGTATAACTAGTTGTAATCTGGTTGCAATAAGTCATCAAGTCCAAAGTGGAGCCAGCTGGAGAATCCTAATTCTGGAGGGATCAAGTAGAGAGAAAAAGATAAATGTTTCATTTTTGTTTGCAGAAGTGTACTATATCAACTTATTGTAGGTCATAGCATAATCAAAAACGTTTTCCAGTTCAGTGGTATGATCTAAAAGTCATCAGAAACTTATGCTTGTCAAAAAAAGTCCTTTTATGAATCTTCTTGAAGATCTTCATCTTATAAAAGCATCAAAGTAAAACAATGATTGTCTATAAATGACAAAAGACTTAAAATGACACAAAGATCTGATTACAAAGTAACTGATAATAAACTTAGTTATTTATATGACATACAAAATTTTAAGATAATAATTATAGTTATGACTGATAACATTATAATATGACATACTAGATTTTAAGGCATTCCATAGAAATTTTATAGTGACAATATTAATGATATTTATTCATATAATATAACTTAAGAATGTTTTATTATAACTTGTTTGACATGGTTTCTCATATAATTTAAGATACCAAATAAACCTAACTTAATATCACTCTTTGGGATGTTTCAGGAGTCCTTTGAAGCATCCTTAAGTTAGCTAGAGGTCAAATGAATTTGAGAATTTGACTTGGAGATGGTTGTCAAAGATATCAAAAGGTTTTAAAACACTTGGTTAAATAAGATTATAGGTCACTGAAATAATACTTATTCATCCAATAAAAATTATAATAAAATATTTTTAGGACAAATACAGATCATTTAGAAGGCTAAGAAACTCAAAATCTGTTACTGAAAGTAGCTTAACATTCTAAGAAAATTTTGTTGTCTTAACATAGGGAAAACCAAACACCAGTGTTACATTAGTCCACCCTCAATAACAAACTTCATTTACCTAATTAAATTCATTCCAATCCCAGCCTGACTATGCATAAAACTCTTTTTTTCAGGACCCCCTTTCCACAAGCTTTCCATAATTTTCTGTATCTATATTAGTTTATCTCTTATTTTCTTTTTCATCTAGAAACAACCAGCTCTAGAACAAAATCACTTTCTTTTCCTTTAACAAAATGCATTTCCATTCCTCATACCTTCTTTTACTTAAAACTCACATTCTACTTTCCTTGCATACTGGAACGTTTCCCTTATTAATTCTAGTAATTGCACATATCACAATTTCACCTTTAAAAACCTTAATCTCTAGTGAAAACCAACCAGTAAGTCATTGGAACTGTTTGTCATACCAGCATTTCCTGACTGGCAAACTTAGGAACATTCCATCACCTCTAGAAACACACATCTTTTCATAGTACAATTTCTTTCCTCAATGTGGTACAACACATGTGTCTAATAAACCCAAATATCTTTAGTTTCCTTCTCATAAGAAGATAAAAGTAGCAATTAATATTCCAGTATTTTATCTTACTTGAAATGATCTGGATATTCAATGAATTCCATAATTTAACTTAGCAAAACTCTAAAGTTTCAAGTTACCAAAATCTGGAGAAATTATTTTAGATAGACATACCCGAAATGTAATGATTCCTAAAGTGTTCACTTGAAAACTCTTATCTCATTTTACCTCTGTTTTATAACTCATGAAAATTTCTTCATACCAAGTTAATTTTTCTTGGTGTCAAACTCTGCAGTAGAAATAAAATGAACTCATTGACTTTCAGAAAACCTAGGTATAATAAAAGTAATACATGCCTGTATTGATTTAATCAATAAGCTTACGTTAGTTTAATATCAGATATTAATTTAATACTGAATATTTCCTAGATAACATGAACTTGAAATTTATTCTAGCCAGTTTCCTTTATATTTAGAAATATTTAATTTGTAAGCACTTACCTTTAAGTCAATTAGAGCACTTTTATAATTTAATTTTGCTAATACTATACTGAGAAATATTTCATGTGTGTAACATACACACAGACATATAGACAGACATAACTAGTGATCTTATAGCTTCACTTTAAAACATTGTCATGAATCAGGTATTACAATGTAAACTTACTAGTTTATAAATAATAGTTGGAATAAGTTAAATTTGTTTGCTCAGATGATTAAGGCTTTACTCTTTATTGAAAAGACTTTTAAGATGTGTTTTTGTCCTTGATAAATCCTTAAAGTAGGCTGTGAATTAGGTTTCGAGAGAGTCTTTCCACCAGTTGGAGTTTAAACAGGCTTTTCCCCCACTTTTTTTCCCCTTTGCTTTCAGGTTCTACCTGATTGAGCTAATTAGGTTCAGTCACAGGTTATTGTGGGCTGTGCTTACATTTCTGATTTGTAGAGATTTGCAAAACAAAGACGGTTGCTTTTAATTCTCCAAAGAACTGGCCTGTCACCTAAATGATATTAAAAGATTGATTTGCCCAACTAAATTTTTTAAATTTACTTTTTAATATCAGTGAGAAGACTTTCAACAAAACTGAAAATCAAGAGTTCAATGTTCTAGAACTTTAGTGTTCAATTTATCATGCCTTAAAATGTTTGCCCAAGGCATTCAGCAAAGTCCCTCTTTTGAAGGTAGAAGTTAAACGGGGGGTGGAGGGAGTGGGTTTCCTTTCATATGTTTAATTAATATTGCCTGGGAGGCAGATTTGTATGCCCTATCTTATAATGCCACGTAAGGGAAGCATTCCCAGTGAGATATAATGTCTATCCTATAATATAAATAAACAAAAGTTTTGTAACCATCTTATATAAAGTTCATTTAAATATACCAACATTTATAAACTTTTATCTCAATTCTATCAACTTTTTTTAACATTTTTTATTGGAGTATAATTGCTTTACAATAGTGTGTTAGTTTCTGCTGTACAGTGAAGTGAATCAGCTATATGTATACATATATCCCCTCCCTCTTGTACCTCCCTCCCAACCATCCCACACATCTAGGTCATCACAGAGCACAGAGCTGAGATCCTTGTGCTATACAGCAGGTTCTCACTAGCTATCTATTTTACATAATGGTAGTGTATTTATGTCAAACCTAATCTCCCAATTCATCTCACCCTCCCCTTCCCCCATTGTGTCCACACATCTGTTTTCTAGTTCTGCATTTCTATTCCTGCCCTGAAAATATGTTCATCTGTACCATTTTTCTAGATTGCACATATATGCATTTTCAAGCTTTAGCTTCTGTTACAACACTACCAACTAGTCTTGCTATTACAAGGAGTCTAGAAATGTTTCTTTTTATCCTCTGACCAATTTAAGTGACTCAAGAACTTTTGTCAATCTTTTAACTTGATTAATTGACCTAACTGTTGCCCCAAACAACTGTTGATTGGGTATGTTAGCGTAATTTTCTTCAGTCATATGTAGATAGATAGATAACTGCAGCAATAGAGCAGATTTGTTTGAGGCCCTCTAATGTTGGGGACGAATAGGGAGTCTCTTTGACCTATCCATGCAACCTTAGGTAGTGTTTTAGCAAAACCTTTCATTTTAATCCCATTGATGCCCTTTTTATCTATCCCATTTCTTAACTATCATCTGATGATTTCTATGCTGTTGGGACAAGTCCCTTTAACTTTTACCTTTTTGGGAAGAATTCTCTAGACTTTCCGCTCAGTTTTTTCTTATTTGATCTTAGTTAATCAACCTAATTAATATTAATTAAACTAATGTTTTTATTACCATGTGTAAGACCCATTGAAATAAACATGCCACCACAAATAAGACTTCCTAAAGTATATTTTGTCTTTTTTTTAAACTAAGAAAGTTTTAAGGTTAGCATATAATACATATATATGTATATATACATTTGTATATATACTATATACATAAATATATATTTATATATGTATATATACATTTGTATATACGTATATGTAATATATTTTATCCACCTTTTAAGTTTTTACATAGATGCCAATAAAATAGCTGTTTATAATGAGACCTCTCTAAAAATTTACCAAATTAGATGCTTTTCCAATTTATTATTTTTAAATTAATTTTTATTAGAGTATAGTTGATTTACAATGTTGTGTTAGTTTCTGCTGTACAGCAAAGTGAATTAGTCATATATATATATATATATATATATATATATATATATATATATACTCTTTTTTTTTTCCCCCACACCACCCGACATGTGTGATTTTTTTTTTTTTTAATTCTTTTCTCATATATGTCATTACAAAGTATTGAGTAGGGTTTCCTGTGCTATACAGTAGATCCCCATTAGTTTATTTTATACAGTAAGTCCCCTACATATGAATGAGTTCTATTCTGAGAGTGTGTTTTAAGTCCAATTTGTTCTTAAATCCAACAAAGTTAGTCTAGGTACCCAGATAACACAATCAGCTACATAGTACTGTGCCGTAAAAGGTTTATAATACTTTTCACACAAATGATATATTAAAAAAACACAAAAAATAAAGAAAACCTTTTTAATCTTACAGTACAGTAGCTTGAAAAGTGCAGTAGTATGGTACAACAGCTAGCATATAGGGGCTGGCATAGAGTGAACAGGTAAGAAGAGTTACTGACTGGAGGAGGGAGAGGAGGTGAGAGATGGTAGAGCTGAAATAGCAGCAGCAATAAGAGATGAAGAGCAAGCAGCAATTTTCACTCATGCCTGACGTTGATGGAATGCAAGTCTGCATCTTCAAAAGCTTGCTACTTGAAGGTTCGTATGTAGGGGACTTACTGTATATAGTAGTGTGTATATGTCAATCCCAATCTCCAAATTTATCCTTCCCCCCTTTCCCCCTTGGTAACCATAAGTTTGTTTTCTACATCTGTAACTCTCTTTCCGTTTTGTAAATAAGTTCATTTGTACCATTTTTTTCCAGATTCCACATATAAGAGATATCATATATTTGTCTTTCTCTGTCTGACTTACTTCACTAAATATGACTATCTCTAGGTCCACCCATGTCACTCCAAATGACATTATTTCATTCTCTTTTATGGTTGAGTAATATTCCATTGTATATATGCACCATATCTTTGTCCATTCATCTGTCAATGGACATTTAGGTTGATTCCAAGTTTTAGCTATTGTAAATAGTGCTGCAATGAACATTGGGGTGCCTGTATCTTTTCCAATTATGGTTTTCTCTGGATACACGTCCAGTAGTGGAATTGTTGGATCATATGGTAGCTCTATTTTCAGTTTTTTAAGGAAAATCCATACTGTTCTCCATAGTGGCTGTATCAATTTACATTCTAACCAACAGAGTGGGAAGGTTTCCTTTTCTCCACACCCTCTCCAGGATTTATTATTTGTAGATTTTTACCAATGGCCATTCTGACCGGTGTGAGGTGATACCTCATTGTAGTTTTGATTTGCATTTCTCTAATAAGTAGTGATGTTGAGAATATTTTCATATGCAAATAAGGTTTCCTAAACTGGTATGTTTTTTTTTTTTTAAACTAAGAAAGTTTTAAGTTAGCATATACATACATATGTATGTATGTACATGTATATATACACTTATATATGTATATATATCTATATATAATATAGATATTTTTATCCACCTTTCAAGTTTTTTTCATAGATGCCAATAAAATAGCTGTTTACAATGAGAGCTCTCTAATAGTTTAACAAATTAGATGTTTTTCCAATTTAAAGTATCCATTATCTTGCTGTTGATGAGTAGTATCTTAATAGTGACTCAAAACAATGACACAAGAGGCATCCCCACAAGAGAGTACAAAGGATGCAGTCTTCACAAGATCTAGAAAGTTTACCCCCCAAAATAGTCTAAGAAAGTAAAGGTCCTTCATTGTACAGGCAGGCAAAACAAAGGTTAAGATGACAAAGCCACCTTATGGGCTGAAACCCCTTATGTCAAATTTCTCTGCGATTTGGCACAGCCAGACAAAAAGACTGCTCAGAATGCCAGTTTATTCTACTGGCTGCAAAGAGGCCTCTGCTGGTACCAAAGTTCTGGTTCCTCATAGAGTTCAGGCAAAGAAGAGAAGTCTGCTGTGGGACACTTCTTCATTGCTGAAACTGTCAACTCAAAAAAAACACACAATCTAAAAATTGAGAGTTGTGTTTAATTCAGGGAACTTGCTGAGGACTATAGCCCAGGAATTAACCTCTCAAGTAGCTCTGAGGAACTGTTCCAGAAAGATAAAGGAGGAGCCAGGATACGTAGGAGTTTTTGCTGAAAAAAGGAAAAAAAAAATGTAGTTGAACATCAAAAGATTACTGCTAATCAAAAAAAACAGATATCTCAAGTTAATGATTTTAGTGCCTTCCTATGTACGAGAAGATGCAAGAGTTCGGGCTTACTGAAATTATTCCGTAGATACGCATCTTAACTATCTAGGACTAGTATTCTGTTTTTCTCCATCTTGCATTCTCCTCAGGGTACACCATCGGGGGAAGCTGCAGTGGCTGATGGCTTGACGTCAAGCAACATTCATTGTTTACTGGGATGGCAGGCAACTTTTTTTGTCAAAACATCTTTATATTTTCATTAGGTATTCAGATATGATACAATTTAAATTATAGAGAGATCATTTATTGACAGGATAAAGAGGAATTTGGAGAATAACCACATTGAGACCTGGAAAGAAGTAATCAAACATTCAAGAAATACAGAGGTAAAATAAACTTGTTTTGGTGACTAGACGTAAAGAATAAAGGAGGAAAAGGAATCCATAAGGGCTCAGAGATTTTTAAATGAGTTTAATTTGTAGATGTCATATTTGCTGCAATTGTAGAATGACAACCAGGTAATAATTTCTAATTAGGGGTTGTGTACAAAAATCTGACTGTATAAAGATGTATAGGGGAGCAAAATTTGCCACCCCAAAATGTTTCTTTGGCATGCAGATTATATTGAGTAGAAAATAATCAAGGTCCAAAAGACTCAAGAAGAAATTTCAACTTCCTCTTAACTGCCTACAAATATTTCCATAGATGACCTGTTCCCAGTATAGAGCTATCATCAGAGAGATATGCAAAGAATATGGGTAGGTGTGGTAGGGAAACTCAGGAGAGCATAGAGGTCAGAGTCTACTCTGTGTTCCATTGTCTCTACATGGCCCAGCAAACATTTGCTTTTCCATCTCAATGTCAATTGCCTTCCTTCCCTTTGAAGTCCCAAACGCCCATCCCCAAAGCCTCCTTTGTCTTTAGCTGAAGATGGTATTTAAGGTGAGGGCTTCAGCCATTTTGGTGAGTTATTCAGTTTTCCTGAGTCTCTCCCATGTATATGTGTTATTAAACTTCTGTTTTATTTTCTCCTTTTAATCTATCTCAAGTCAATTAATTCTTAGACTAGGCAGAAGAAACTAGAAGGGTAGAGGAAATTTTCTCCACAAAGAGTTCACTTGTCAACTTCATGAGATCAGTGACTTTGTCTTGTTACCTGTCATAGACCCAGATTCTCATGTGTGACACATAGACAATCCTCAATGCATACTTGATGAATGGGAGAAAGACAGCAAGAAGGAGGAAAAGAATAAAGGATGGAAGCGAAAAGGGAAAGGAAGACAAAGGAAAAGGTGAGAAAGATAAAGAACATGCATGGTGTGGCAAAGAAAAGGAAATAAAAAGAATATCAGAAAAGAAACAGGTTCTTTTCTGGTAATATAAGTTATTTCTTCTTAAATAGTTTTATCCTCAATACTTTGATCACATTGTTCATCTCATTTTCATCTGAGATGTTTAACATACACATAATGTAAAAGAAAAATTTAGATACCTTTATTATTGTGAAAATCATAGCAAAAAAGAAATGTGATCATTCAATGAATGTTTATTTGCTCAGGTTAGTAAGCATAATGATAATTTTTTACATTGCAATAAAGCAAACAGTGAGAATGGATTATTGCTTTTATAGACCAACATTTATTTCATCTGATTCAGAGACGTTCACGTTATTGCATTTAGGAAACAATTACTGTACTATCAGGTTGTCATTTTGTTAAGGTAAACCTGTTTTAATATTGACACTTAAATGTAAATTTCAAGGTAAGATATCTCAAATTTAAATGAGTCTACAGCCTGAAATTTGTAGAAGTTCAATTGGTTTCTACTAAATAAGAATATTTTTGATCTTTCTTTAATAAAGTAGAAAACTAGAAATTGATTATAGGAAGTTTCTTAAGTCAGCTTCTCACCTTCAAGCAAAGTAAAGTATATTTCTCTGGAGAAAGGTAAAATCCTATTCATTCTTCTATGACATTGATATTCCCTTTCTCTTGACTATAAAACCATAAACACCAGGCTCTAAATATATGGTAGACATTTTGTTTGTGTGAGGAGTTGAATCAAATGAACCTAGGTATGAAACATTTTCCCAGGCTGGTGACAGAATAAAGAAACCAGCAGGACACACAAGGTGAAAGACTGGAGACCTGATTAAGTCAGGGGTCAGTTTAATGACAGTCAAACATAACTGTGGCTAGATGTGATTCTCTAATTCTATCTTATTGTAAGTAACATTGACTGTTTGATGAAGTGACAATAATAAGAAAATTGAAGAATGTGTATCATCTAAACATGGTAGCCAACTTTTTAGAAAGGTAGACTCCAAAAACATAAAATATTTAGCTTGAATTCAATGCCATTATATTTCAAAAGGAAATCTAAGAAAGAGGAAGTGAATTAGTGTTCAAAGATATGTACGAGATTCTCTGCTAAAATTATTATATGGGTTATCAGAATTTTTTTCACTCAAAAAGTGATATTATTTCTATATTAGTTTCATATGCCTTCTGTAACAAATTGCCACAAAATTGGTGGCTTCAAACAATAGATATTTATTCTCTCACACTTCTGCAGGTGAAAAGTCCAACATCAAGTTGTCAGCAGGGCCACCCTCCCGCTGAAGGCTTTAGAGAAGAATTCTTCATTGCCTCTTCCAGTTTCTGGTGGCTCTTGCATGACTCCAATCTCTGCTCCATCTTCACATGGCCTTCTTTCTCATGTTTCTTTATCAATTTCTCCTTCTCTTTTCTTATAAGGATAAATAAACTATAGTACATGAAATGTACTATGTTCATGTATTATACTATAGTACATGAAATATTATACTGTTAAAGACAAATGAGCTATCAAGCAGTGAAAAGACATGGAGGAATCTTAAATGCATATTACAAACAAACCAATTTGAAAAGGCTATATACTGTATGATTCCAATTATAGGAGTTAGGACATGGAGATATCATTTTGAAGGTCGCCATTCAACCCACTACAATTTCCATTTTTACAGGTAAGAGAAACCTAATCATAGAATAAAAATGACTTCTCAGGAACACATTGGAATGGAGAGGAAAAATTTTGCAGAATCATTCAAGCCCCAAATTGCAAATTGTTGTTGTGATTGTGCTGACAAAACTCTACAGAGAAGACAAAACTGTACTTCTGATATTTTAATGAGCAAAGACATCAAAATATCATTTAAAATATAAATAATAAACAAAGTTAACAGTATATCATGGATTGGTTAAAATCAAGTCTTGAAAAAAAATGCCAAGAAAACCAGAGTGAGATTTGGAGCCATAATATACATCAAAAGGATAAGCACTGTTGTCCTTGGAGATGATGTATTGTTAATAGTTTACATAAAAAAGTAAACCTTGACTGCTATTTGTCTCTTGGATACACTGTCAAGGAAAAGTTTATTTGATTTGAAGGGAGGAGAAAAGCCTTCACAGAGAAAGACTGAAGCTTAAAATAGATGAGGTGTTTAAAAGAGAAGAACTGGATTTTTCAAGCAATTTCAAGTCTCCTCATGTAGGTAAATTCCAGCTAAATATACAATGTAACTTCTGACTTGGAAAATTACTAATCTACCTTGACATATATGCACTACCAAATGTAAAATAGATAGCTAGTGGGAAGCAACTGCATAGCACAGGGAGATCAGCTCCGTGCTTTGTGACCACCTAGAGGGGTGGGATAGGGAGAGTGGGAGGGAGACGCAAGAGGGAGGGGTATGGGGATATATATATATACATATAGCTGATTCATTTTGTTATACAGCAGAAACTAACACAGCATTGTAAAGCAATTATACTCCAATAAAGATGTTAAAAAAAGGAAAATGAGCAGTTTGAGTTCTGCCAGGATGAAATAGTTGTGCATATCATGACATTTCTATTTAAAAGGCGAGGTGCATTCCACAAATTATACATTTTACCTCAACCTCTGGGAATATTTGAAAGGAATTATTAAAGGATTACTAGTAAGCATTAAGAAGAAACAAAGGTGGTCTTTAGAACCTGGGATGAAATCAACTAAAATTATTCATTCTATACATGGGTGTTTATGATGTTTTATTCATAGTTGCCAAAATTTGGAAGCAATCAAGATGTCTTTTAGTAGGGGAATGGATAAATCAAGTATAGTACATTAAATATCAACCAGTGTTAAAAAGAAATGAGGTATCAAGTAGTGAAAAAACATGGAGAAATCTTAAATGCATATTACTAAATTAAAGAAGCCAATCTGAAAAGACTATATACTGCATGATTCAAATTATATGACATTCTGTAAAAGGCAGTCTATGGAGACAGTAAAATATCAGTGGTTTCCCAGGTTTAGTGGGAAGAGAGTTGTGAATAGATGGTGTACAGAAGAAACTTAGGGCATGAAGCTATTCTGTAGGATACTATAATAAAACTAAATGTATGATACATGTCATTATAAATTAGTCCAAATCCATAGAATATACAACACTGAGTGAATATTAGTGTAAAT
This sequence comes from Balaenoptera ricei, assembly GCF_028023285.1. Taxonomy (NCBI): domain Eukaryota; kingdom Metazoa; phylum Chordata; class Mammalia; order Artiodactyla; family Balaenopteridae; genus Balaenoptera; species Balaenoptera ricei. Next base: position 59,603,584 of record NC_082652.1, read on the forward strand.
TATGGACTCTGAGCGAAAATGATGTGTTAATGTAGGTAACAAAGGTACCATTTTGGTGGGAGTTGTAGATAATGTCTATACATGTGTGGGGTCAGAGGGTGTATGATAAATCCCTCATCTACTCAGTTTTCCTGTGAATATTACTCTAAGAAATAAAGTTTATTTTAAAAACTGTAATAGAATATCATAACCAGGATCTTCCCATCTTATTCAGATTTCCCCAATTTTATTTACAAATTGTCTTTTGATTCAGAATCTGAGCAAAGTATGAAAAAGGAAACAACAGGAAAACTTATCACAGAGAATTTGCATCAAAAAGGGCTGAAATTTCACATGAGTTATAAAAATTATGGGAGAGGGAAGTGGAGGAATTTCATGGGCTGAGTTGGAAGGAAAGAGTCTCTTAGTTTAAAATAACATTTTAGTTGCAGGCAGAAAGTGTGGGAGAGGGTTTTAGGGCTATATTTGCTGTATTGTGAAGAACATTGAGAATAATAATAACAGAAAGTGAGGATTTCAAAGGTATTTGTATTTCCCACTTTTCTGTGTTATGTAAAGAGTCTTGATTTTTTTAAATGCAATTTAGTTCATTGTTATTTTTCTGTTAGACTGATATTTCTTCAAATTATCACTGACAGAACTAGGGCCACAGAGAGCCCTGTGGAATTAAACAAAAATCACACAAATGGGAACAAAGTCTTTGTATTCAGATTTTGCTATAGCAAGTGAGCCAACACCATCACTTGCACTTGGAAAAAGTCAAAGGCAGGAAGGGGAGCATGAAAGCTTTACAGTGCAAAAAAAGGATGGCTTCAGGTATGCTAGTGTAGAAGATTGTTGCTTAGCAAAGCTAGAAACAGGCTAACTAGAATCAAGACATCTTATGTGATTGGTTTGGGAAGCATATTTATGTTTCTCTGGCTGGCCAGATGTTGGGAGAGGGAGCAAAGCTTAAGTCCAAGTTCCGACTATTCTGGGCTGATCCCACAGAGGTTGGGGTTTGGCTCCCTGAACTGATGACTCAAGAGACTGTGGGTCAGAATTCTTTTGTCAAACATGATTCGCCTTTGTTATTTGTATATTGTCTATTAGCCCTGGTCTATTTTCCCTTCTTCCTTTTATTCCTTCCTTTTTTCCCATCTATCTATGCATCCATTTACCAAGCTTATCTAGCAGCCTCTCTTAATTGCCCAGCTATATATCAAACCTTGGATTATAAAGCACAGTTTACTCACATTAAATTATTGTCAATTTTCTTTGGTTAAAGTATGATATGTAGGATAGTGTAATGAGCATAATCTGGAAAAATAGAGCAATCTTTACAGAAGGGGTAAGACTATATATTTTTTCAAATCCATATTGAACACTTAAAATGTAAAGATAACACCTTTAGCCTTAGTGATAATGTGGTCACGGTTCTATTTATCAAAAACTCACAGTGCAGTTAGGAAGTTGAATAAATTATATATATATATATATAGAGAGAGAGAGACAGATATATATATATACATATATATATGCACACACATATATATGAATGTGAAATAATAATTTTAATAGAAGTCTAAGCAGATAAGGTAGGGGATCCCCAGAGAAAAACCATACATAACTTTTTTAACATAAGAGAAGCCATTTTAGGCCTAAGCCATTTGGTGATCTAAGCCTGGCCACAATGCTTGCCCTGCCGAAGAATAGGTCTCAGTACTTAATGATTTTAAGGTAACAAAAGGAGGTAAAAACAGCTGTTACTGGGTCAGGGAGATAACCATATCTGAGACAGTTTATTAGTTGTAAAGACTCCCAGCTCTATTTCAAAGATAAAGATTAGAATAAAGCACATTCTTGAGCTGTTTTGCAGAATTCAAATCCCCTTCAGCACTCAACCACCAGATTAACTGGAACCTAAGGAATAAAGATGCTAAACTTTTCTAACCCTCATGACTTCAATCAACTACAGTCTGGACCTTGTCAACAATTGCCCCAGTTCTATGCTGAATTCTCCTTTGCTCAAGCCTCTTCAGGAGTATGCATGCCCCCTCTAGCTTAAAATTTTCTCAATTTTGCTGTTCAGGGAGACACTGCTTTGGGAAATATCTCTGGTGCTCTCTTTACTTGCCTCAAGTAATAAAGCCTTCCTTCTCCTGCTCTTTGGCTTAAGAGTATTTTGGCTTAACACCCACCAAGAGGAAAACCCAGTTTTTGGATAACAAAAGTTTCAACACATTTTTATTGTGGAAATACAAAGAAGAAGACTACTAGTTGTCCAAAGCAGATGGAATGGGCTTCAGAGAAAGGAGATGTACAGAGGTTTCTAATAAGTTGTTGCTTGCTAGATGGACAAGAGAAAAAAAATGATAATGCATGACATTATCTAGTGTTTCTAATGGGAGCTGGCTGTGAGATCAGCATTAGCAAAAGTGCAGCAATGGGTTTAGAAAGCCATGTAAAGCATTTTACCATGACAGACTATTATTTAAACCATCTGGTTGACTAGAGATCAAGATGGCAAAGGAGTAGGATGTGGAGTTCACCTTCTCTCCACAGATACATCAAAAATATATCTACATTGGCAACGACTCTCACAGAACATCTACTGAACACTGGCAGAAGACCTCAGGCTTCCAAAAGCGCAAGGAAATCTCCATGCAACTGGGTAGGGTAAAAGAAAAAAAAAGAGAGAGAGAGAAAGGAATTGGGATGGGACCTGTGCCTCTGGGAGGGAGATGTGAAGGAGGAAATGTTTCCACACACTGGGAAGTCCACTCACTGGCAGGGACAGAGGGGGAGCTTAAGAGTCTCAGAGGAGAATGCAGCAGCAGGTGTGCAGAGGGCAAAGTGGAGAGAAACCTGCACACAGGGTCAGTGCCAACTGGCACTCCCCAGCCTGAGATGATTGTCTGCTTGACCACTGGGGTAGGTTGGGGTTGGGTACTGAGGCTCAGGCTTCAGAGGTCAGACTCCAAGGAGAGGACTGGGGTTGGCTGCATGAAGACAGCCTGAGGGGGCTAGGGTGTAGTGTGCCAAATCTGAGGGAGCCCGAGAAGAAGCCTGAGCCCACCAGAGAGGCAAGGGACCATTGTTGGGGGGTGCATGAGGAGAGGGGCTGACCCAACATAGGAACTTCTTTCTCTGTGCACTCACAGGTGGCAGAGCACGACTTACATGAGCTCCAGGGGTGGATGCAAGCCACAGACGCTATCCTGGACCTCAGAAGTGGGCACAGACCACTACCACTGCTGCTGCTGCTACCACCAATCATCCTGTGAGCGAGTGCAGGTCACTTCCATCACCTTCCTGGGAGCCTCCACGGCCAGCCACTGCTGAGAGTCCCACGATCTGGGACCAACTTCCCTGGGAGAACACACAGCACACTCCAGTTTTTGGAGCTTCCTGCCAGGCTCTGTCACCACTTCACACACACCTCAGTTGTGGCTGTCTTATCCCTCCCCAACCTGAGTGAGTAAGTGTCCCAGTCAGCTGCTGCTTTCACCCCTCTCACCTGGGTGAGGTACAGACACCTGAGGGTGGACCACACTCAGAGGTGGGACTAAAACCAAAGCTGAACCCCAGGGACTGTGTGACTAAGGAAGAGGAACAGAAATCTTTCTGCAGCTGCACAAGCCACAGGTTAAATCCCCATGATTGGCTTGGTAGACCCTGATTCTGTGGAATATCTGAATGGACAATGAGTGCTCCCACAACAGAGACAGGTCTAGCTTTAGCAGCTGTGGACTTTGGGGGCAAGTACACATGGCAGTTGGGCCAGGTCAGAGTCTGAGCTGCCCCCACAGTGCCCACAGGGGGTCCAGAGATTTAGAGGTATTGGAAGTCCTCCTGGGGAGGCAGGTGTTTGTTGTGGCTCACTGTGGAAGCAAGGACACTGACAGCTGAGCCCCCAGGAAAATTTTATTATTACTATTATTTTTTTCTTTTATTTCGTTTTGCTCTATTGATTTTTTACTATTATTTTTTACTTTTTGTTTATTTTTCTTTTCTTTTTAAAAAAATTTTTAATATATTTTTAATTTTTCTATTTCACTTTTTTATTGTTTTTGTTCTTAGTTTTCTTTTGTTTTATCATTTTTGTGTGTTTACATTTTTTTTGCTTTTTTTAAGTTTGCTTTCTGGTTTTGTTTTGTTTTTGTTTTTAATAGTTTTGTTTTTATTGTCTGTTTTTGTTTTTTGATTCTTTTGTTTGTTAGGATGTTCTCTTGATGTTTTAGTTTTCTTTGATTTTTGTCTATTTCTTTGTTTTTGTTTGGTTGGTTTTGATTTTACCATTTGTCTTGAGTTTTGTTTGTCTTTCTTTTTTTGTTGTTTGTTTTGGTTTTGTAATTTGTTTTGGGCTATGTGTCTGGGTTTTTTTCCTTTTTTTTTTTTTCTGCCATGCTGCACAGCTTGAGGGATATTTGTTCCCTGGCCAGGGGTTGGGCCTGAGCCACTGGGGTGGGAGCACCGAGTCTAGGATGCTGGACTTCAAGAGAATTCCCAGCCTCAGGCAGTATTAATCAGTATAAGCTCTCCATCTCGAAAACAAGCCCCAGCTCAACCCAAATGTCTCAGGATCCAGTGCTGGACTCCTCAGGCCAAACAACCATCAAGACAGGAAAACAGCACCACACATCAGCAGACAGGCTGCCTAAGGCTGTACTAAGCTCACAGACAACCCAAAACATGCGACCTGACACAGCCCTGCCTATCAGAGGGAAAAGACAGCTCTACCCACCAGAGTGCAGGCACCAATCCCTCCCACGAGGAAGCCTACACAAGCCATTGGGACAACCAAACTCACCAGATGGCAGATACCAGAAGCAAAAGGAACTATGACCCTGAAGCCTGCAGAAAGGAGACCAAAACCACAATAAGTTAGACAAAGTGAGACAACAGAAAAATAAGTTGCAGACTAAGGAGCAAGGTAAAAACTCACAAGATCAAATAAATGAAGAGGAAAGAGGCAAGTATCTGAAAAAGATTTCAGAGTAATGATAGTAAAGATGATCCAAGATCTTGGAAATAGAATGGAAGCATGGATCAAGAAGATAGAAGAAATGATTCACAAGGACCTGGAAGAAATAAAGAACAAACAAACAGTGATGAAAAACACAACAACTGAAATGAAAAGTACACTAGAAGGAATCCATAGTAGAATAACTGAGACAGAAGAATGGATAAATGAGCTGGAAGAAAGAATGGTTGAAATAATTGCCATGGAGTAAAATAAAGGAAAAAGAATGAGAAGAATTGAGGAGAGTCTCAGAGACATCTGAGACAAACACACCAACATTTGAATTATAGGGGTCACAGAAGAAGATAAGAAAGAGAAAGTGTCTGAGAAAATATTTGAAGAGGTTATAGTTGAAAACATCCCTAACATGGGAAAGGAAATAGTCACCCAAGTCCAGGAAGGACAGAGTCCCATACAGGATAAACCTGAGGAGAAACACTCCAAGACATATTAATCAAAATAACAAAAATTAAATACAAAGAAAAATATTAAAAGCAGCAAGAGAAAAGCAACAAATAACACACTAGGGGACCCTATAAGAGTATCAGCAGATTTTTCAGCAGAAACTCTGCAGGCCAGAAGGGAGTGGCATGATATATTTACAATGATGAAAGAGAAAAACCTACAACCAAGATTAGTCTAAGCAACAAGGACATCATTCAGATTTGATGGAGAAATCAAATGCTTTACAGACAAGCAAAAGCTAAGAGAAATCAGCACCATGAAACCAACTTTACAACAAATGCTAAAGAAACTTATCTAGGCAGGAAACACAAGAGAAGAAAAAGACCTACAAAAACTAATCCAAAACAATTAAGAAAATGGTAATAGGAACATACATAGTGATAATTACCTTAAATGTAGATGGGTTAAATGCTACAACCTGAAGACACAGACTGGCTGAATGGATACCAAAAAAAGACCTGTATATATGCTGTCTACAAGAGAACCTAGGGACTAGGTACCTAGGGTCTGAACCTACATTTCAGACCTAGGGACACATACAGACTGAAAGTGAGGGGATGGAAAAAGATACTCCATGTAAATGGAAATTGAAAGTAGCGATACTCATAACAGACAAAATAAACTTTAAAATAAAGACTTACAAGATACAAGGACACCACATAATGATCAAGGGATCAATTTAAGAGAAGATATAACAATTGTAAATATTTATGCACCCAACTTAGGAGCACCTCAATATACCAGGCAAATGCTAATGGTCATAAATGGGGAAATAAAAAGTAACAACACAATAATAGTGGGGGACTTTAACACCCACCTCACACCAATAGACAGATCATCCAGACAAAAAATTAATAAGGAAACATAAGCCTTAAATGACACATTAGACCAGATACACTTAATAGATATTTATAGGACATTCCATCTGAAAGCAGCAGAATACACTTTCTCCTCAAGTGCACATGGAACATTCTCAAGGATAGATCACATATTCAATCACAAATCAAACCTTGGTAAATTTAAGAAAATTAAAATCATATCATGCATCTTTTCTGACCACAACACTATAAGATTAGAAATCAATGACAGGAAAAAACAGTGACAGGAACAAGCACATGGAGGCTAAACAATGTGTTGCTAAATAACCACTGAAGAAATCCAAGAGTAAATCAAAGAATACTAAGAAGCAAATGGTAATGAACACATGAAGACCTAAAACCTATGTGATGCAGCAAAAGAAGTACTAAGAGGGAATTTTATAGCAATACAATCCTACCTCAAGAAAAAAGAAAAATCTCAAATAAACAACCTAACTTTACACTTAAAGCAACTAGAGAAAGAAGAACAAACAAAACACAAAATTAGTAGAAGAAAAGAAATAATAAAGTTCAGAGCAGAAATAAATGAAATAGAAGCAAAGAAAACAATAGAAAAAAAATCAATGAAACTAATAGCTGGTACTTGGAAAAGATAAACAGAAATGATAAACCTTTAGCCAGACTAATCAAGAAAAAAGGGAGAGGACTCAAATCAATAAAATTAGAAATGAAATAGGAGAAGTTATGACAGACACTGCAGTAATACAAATGATCATGAGACTATTAGAAGAAACTCTATGGCAACAAAATGGACAACCTGGAAGAAATGGACAATTTCTTAAAAAGGTACAACTTTCCAAGACTGAACTAGGAAGAAATAGAAAATATGAACAGACCAATCACAATTAACAAAATTGAAACTGTGATTAAAAACTTCCAACAAACAAATGTCCAGGACAAGTTGGCTTCACAGGTGAATTCTATCAAAGTTTTAGGGAAGAGCTAACACGTATACTTCTCAAGCTCTTCCAAAAAATTGCAGAGGTAGGAACACTCCCAAGCACATTGAATGAATACACCATTACCTTGATACCAAAACCAGACAAAAATATCACTAAAAATGAAAATTACAGGTTAATATCACTGATGAACATAGAAAAAAACTTCCTCAACAAAATACTAGCTAAACAAATCCATCAACACTTTAAAAGTTTCTTACAACATGATCAAGAGAGATTTATCCCAGGGATGCAATGATTCTTCAATATATGCAAATCAATCAATGTGGTACACCATATTAGCAAATTGAAGAATAAAAACCATATGATCATCTTAATAAATGCAGAAGAAAACTTTTCACAACATTCCACACCCATTTATTAAAAAAAACTCTCCAGAAAGTGGGCATAGAGGAAACCTACCTCAACATAATAATGGCTATATATGACAAACTCACAGCAAACATCATTCTCAATGGTGAAAAACTGAAAGTATTTCCTCTATGTTCAGGAAAAGACAAGGATGTCCACTCTGACCATTTATATTCAACATACTTTTGGAAGTCCTAGCCACAGCAATCAGAGAAGTAAAAGAAATAAAAGGAATACAAATTGGAAAAGAAGAAGTAAAACTGTCACTCTTGGCAGATGACATGATACAACCTAAAAGATGCTACCAGAAAACTACTAGAACTAATTAACGAATTTGGTGAAGTTGCAACATACAAAATTAATGCACAGAAATCTCTTGCATTCCTATACACTAACAATGAAAAATCAGAAAGAGAAATTAAAGAAACAATACCATTTACCATCACAGCAAAAAGAATAAAATACCTAGGAATAAACCTACCTAAGGAGGTAAAAACCTGTATGAAGAAAACTATAAGATACTGATGAAAGAAATCAAAGATGATACAAACAGATGGAGAGATATACAATGTTCTTGGATGGGAAGGATCAATATTGTAAAAATGACTATACTACACAAAGCAATCTACATGTTCAGTGCAATTCTTGTCAAATTACCAATGCCATTTTTATAGAATTTGAACAAAAAATTTTACAATTTGTATGGAAACACAAAAGACCCTGAATAGCCAAAGCCATCTTGAGACAGAAAAACGGAGTTGGAGGTTTCAGGCTCCCTGATTTCAAACCATACTACAAAGCTACAGTAATCAAGACAATATGGTACTGGTACAAAAACAGAAACATAGATCAATGGAACAGGATAAAAAGCCCAGAGATAAACCCATGCACCTATGGTCACCTAATCTATGACAAAGGAGGCAAGAACATACAATGGAGAAAGAGAGTCTCTTAAATAAGTGGTGCTAGGAAAACAGGAGAGCTCCATGTAAAAGAATGAAATTACAACACTCCCTCACATTATACACAAAAATAAGCTCCAAATGGATTTAAGACCTAAATGTAAGTCCAGACATTATAAAACTCTCAGAGGAAAATGTAGGCAGAACATTCTTTGACATAAATCACAGCAAGATCTTTTATGACCCACCTCCTAGAGTAATGGAAATAAAACCAAAAATAAACAATTGGGACCGAATGAAACTAAAATGCTTTTGCACAGCAAAGGAAACTATACAGAAGATGAAAAGACAACCTTCAGAATGCAAGAAAATATTTGCCAATGAAACAACTGACAAGGGATTAATCTCCAAAATACACAAAGAGCTCATGCAGCTCAATATAACAAATACAAACAACCCAATCAAAAAAATGGGTTGAGGAACTAAATAGACATTTCTCCAAAGAAGTCATCCAGATGGTCAACAAACACATGAAAAGGTGTTCAACATCACAAATTATTAGAGAAATGCAAATGAAAAGTACAATGAAGTATCACATCACACCAGTCAGTATGGCCATCATAAAAAAATCTAGAAACAATAAATGTTGGAGATGGTGTGAAGAAACAGGAACCCTCTTGCACTGTTGGTGGGACTATAAATTGATATAGCTACTATGGGGAACAGTATGGAGGTTCCTTATAAAACTAAAAATAGAATTACCATATGACCCAGCAATCCCACTACTGGGCATATACCCAGAGAGAACTATAATTCAAAAAGACACATGAACCCCAACGTTCATTGTGACCCTATTTACAATAGCCAGGACATGGAAACAATAAATGCCCATTCACAGATGAATGGATATAGATGTGGTATATACATATAGTGGAATATTACTCAGCCATATATATAAAGGAACAAAATTGTGCCATTTGCAGAGACGTGGATGGACATAGAGACTGTCATACAGAGTGAAGTAAGTCAGAAAGAGAAAAACGAATATTGTATAATATAGCTTATATGTGAAATCTCAAAAAATGATACAGATGAACCTATTTGCAATGCAGAAATGGAGACACAGATGTAGAGAACAAACATATGGACATCAAAGGTTGGAGGAGGGTGGGATGACTTGAGAGATTGTGATTGACAAATGTACATTACTACGTTTAAAATGGGTAACTAAAGAGAACCAACTGTATAGCACAGGGAACTCTACTCGGTGCTCTGTGGTGACCTAAATGGGAAGGAATTCCAAAAAAGAGTGGATATATGTGAACGTATAGCTGATTCACTTTGCTGTACAGCAGAAACTAACACAACATTGTAAATCAACTATACTCCAATAAAAATTAATTTAAAAAATAATAAAAGCAGATGTTAATAAACTGAAACATTAAAAAATTCTAAAAAATAAATCCATGTTTTTGTTTTCCAAAATTAAAAAAAAGTTTCCATTCATACTTCTATTCTCTCTTTTAATGGGAATCAGAAACATTTAGTCTTCTTAAACTCAGTCTATACCAAAAAACTGAGGATGGAACCAAATATATTGGGGGGACAAGTTTTCCTCAAGTATAAATAAAATATGCAAATATTCTTGTATACATTCTCTCTATTAGCTCCTCAATTCATAAATGATCCTTTGTTTCTAGTGATCAGCTTAAAAAAGTTGCCCAGAAAAGAAATAACAATCTTGTAATTCCAAAAGATTTACCTCAAATTTTTTTTAAAAATGAGATTTTGAAAATACTTGGCAAGAAAATTGACATTAGACTCTTTTTGAATGTTCCTCAGGTAAACGCATGATAATTGAATGAGGACTTGTCTGCATCTTGCAGTTGGAAGAAAGATACATGCAATCATTTTGAAAACCTTCTATTTGCCTGACAAGAATCTGTGGCTATCTTATTTTCTAAGCACTCCAATTATCAGCAGGAAGAAAAAGCCAAGAGTATCAAGAGTATTAATATGCTCTTTCATTTTTCTCTTCAGAAAGAAAAGTAAATTCAGTGTGACAAAAACAGCTAGTAATGCCCTTCTCACTTTTATATTAGTGACCAGGAATGTAAATGCCTGAGGCATTGCCTTTTGGTTTTGATAGTGCTGAAACCCAGCACTAAAATTTAACAATGAAACAAATGGTTTCTTTTGCTCTATAAAGATCAGTGATGTTATTGAGATAATGCCATTGAAACATAACCAATAGCTTTTACCTATCTGGGTAGATTTTGGAAGAACCTTTCTCTTGGGACTCATCAATAAAGCATTGGATTAAACTTCATCTTAGACAATATTTTAAAAGAGGTAGCTTTAATATAAAGATTATAGGAGAGGAGAAGATGACAGAAGAGTAAGACACGGAGATCACCTTCCTCCCCACAGATACATCAGAAATACATCTACACGTGGAACTGCACCTATAGAACACCCACTGAATGCTGGCAGAAGACGTCAGACCTCCCAAAAGGCAAGAAACTCCCCACGTACCTGGGTAGGGCAAAAGGAAAAACAGAGACAAAAGAATAAGGATGGGACCTGCACCAGCAGGAGGGAGCTGTGAAGGAGGAAAGGTTTCCACACACTAGGAAGACCCTTCGCAGGCTGAGACTGCGGGTGGCAGAGAGGGGAAGCTTCGGAGCCACAGAGGAGAGCGCAGCAACAGGGGTGCAGAGGGCAAAGCGGAGAGATTCTCACACAGAGGATAGGTGCTGACCAGCACTAACCAGCCCAAGGGGCTCGTCTGCTCACCCACCGGGGTGGGCGGGGTATGGGAGCTAAGGCTCGGGCTTTGGTCAGATCGCAGGGAGAGGACTGGGGTTGGAGGCGTGAACACAGCCTGAAGGGGTTAGTGCACCACAGCTAGCCGGGAGGGATTCCGGGAAAAGGTCTGGAGCTGCCGAACAGGCAAGAGACTTTTTCTTGCCTCTTTGTTTCCTGGTGCACGAGGAGAGGGGACGCAGAGCGCGGCTTTAAGGAGCTCCAGAGACGGGCGTGAGCTGCGGCTATCAGTGCGGACCGCAGAGACGGGCATGAGATGCTAAGGCTGCTGCTGCAGCCACCAAGAAGCCTGTGTGCAAGCACAGGTCACTGTCCACACCTCCCCTCCTGGGAGCCTGTGCAGCCCGCCACTGCCAGGGTCCGTGATCTAGGGACAACTTCCCTGGGAGAACGCACTGGGTGCCTCAGGCTGGTGCAACATCACGCCGGCCTCTGCCACAACAGGCTCGACCCGCCTCCTCTGTACCACTCCCTCCCCGCTGCCTGGGTGAGCCAGAGCCCCCGAAGCAGCTGCTCCATTAACCACGTCCTGTGTGGGCGGGGAATAGACGCCCTCAGGCGACCTACACGCAGAGGTGGGTCCAAATCCAAAGCTGAACCCCAGGAGCTGTGCGAACAGAGAAGAGAAGGGGAAATCTCTCCCAGCAGCCTCAGAAGCAGCGGATTAAAACTCCACAAACAACTTGATGTGCCTGCATCTGTTGAACACCTGAATAGACAACAAATCATCCCAAATTCAGGAGGAGGACTTTGGGAGCAGGATATATTAATTTTTCCCCTTTTCCTTTTTTTGTGAGTGTATGTGTACATGCTTCTGGGTGAGATTTTGTCTGTATAGCTTTGCTTTATAATAGGTTTATTTTACTTCACTATATTATAGCCTCTTTCTTTCTTTCTTTCTATTTTTTCTCCCTTTTACTCTGAGCCGTGTGGACGAAAGGCTCTTGGTGCTCAAGCCAGGCATCAGGGCTGTGCCTCTGAGGTGGGAGAGCCAACTTCAGGACACTGGTCCACAAGAGACCTCCCGGCTCCACGTAATACCAAATGGCAAAAATCTCTCAGAGATCTCCATCTCAACATCAAGACCCAGCTTCACTCAACGACCAGCAAGCTACAGTGCTGGACACCCTATGCCAAACAACTAGCAAGACAGGAACACAGCCCCATCCATTAGCAGAGAGGCTGCCTAAAATCATAATAAGGCCACAGAAACCCCAAAATACACCACCAGACGCAGACGTGCCCACCAGAAAGACAAGATCCAGCCTCATCCACCAGAGCTCAGGCACTAGTTCCTTCCACCAGGAAGCCTACACAACCCACTGAACCAATCTTAGCCACTGGGGACAGACACCAAAAACAACGGGAACTACGAACCTGCAGCCTGTGAAAAGGAGACCCCAAACACAGTAAGATAAGCAAAATGAGACGACAGAAAAACACACAGCAGATGAAGGAACAGGGTCAAAACACACCAGAGTTAACAAATGAAGAGGAAATAGGTAGTCTACCTGAAAAAGAATTCAGAATAATGATAATAAGGAGGATCCAAAATCTTGGAAACAGAATAGACAAAATGCAAGAAACATTTAACAAGGACGTAGAAGAAATATAGAGGAACCAAGCAATGATGAAAAACACAATAACTGAAATTAAAAATACTCTAGATGGGATCAATAGCAGAATAACTGAGGCGGAAGAAAGGATAAGTGACCTGGAAGATAAAATGGTGGAAATAACTACTGCAGAGCAGGAAAAAGAAAAAAGAATGAAAAGACCTGAGGACAGTCTCAGAGACCTCTGGGACAACATTAAACGCACCAACATTTGAATTATAGGGGTCCCAGAAGAAGAAGAGAAAAAGAAAGGGACTGAGAAAATATTTGAAGAGATTATAGTTGAAAACTTCCCTAATATGGGAAAGGAAATAGTTAATCAAGTCCTGGAAGCACAGAGAGTCCCATACAGGATAAACCCAAGGAGAAACACGCCAAGACACATATTAATCAAACTATCAAAAATTAAATATAAGGAAAACATATTAAAAGCAGCAAGGGAAAAACAACAAATAACACACAAGGGAATCCCCATAAGGTTAACATCTGATCTTTCAGCAGAAACTCTGCAAGCCAGAAAGGAGTGGCAGGATATACTTAAAGTCATGAAGGAGAAAAACCTACAACCAAGATTACTCTACCCAACAAGGATCTCATTCAGATGTGATGGAGAAATTAAAACCTTTACAGATAAGCAAAAGCTGAGAGAGTTCAGCACCATCAAACCAGCTTTACAACAAATGCTAAAGGAACTTCTCTAGGCAAGAAACACAAGAGAAGGAAAACACCTACAATAACAAACCCAAAACATTTAAGAAAATGGGAATAGGAACATACATATCGATAATTACCTTGAATGTAAATGGATTAAATGCTCCCACCAAAAGACACAGGCTGGCAGAATGGATACAAAAACAAGACCCATATATATGCTGTCTACAAGAGACCCACTTCAGACCTAGAGACACATACAGACTGAAAGTGAGGGGATGGAAAAAGATATTCCATGCAAATGGAAATCAAAAGAAAGCTGGAGTAGCAATTCTCATATCAGACAAAATAGACTTTAAAATAAAGAATATTACAAGAGACAAAGAAGGACACTATATAATGATCAAGGGATTGATCCAAGAGGAAGGTATAACAATTGTAAATATTTATGCACCCAACAGAGGAGCACCTCCATACATAAGCAAATACTAACAGCCATAAAAGGGGAAATCGACAACAACACAATCATAGTAGGGGACTTTAACACCCCACTTTCACCAATGGACAGATCATCCAAAATGAAAATAAATAAGGAAACACAAGCTTTAAATGATACATTAAACAAGATGGACTTAATTGATATTTATAGGACATTCCACCCAAAAACAACAGAATACACATTTTTCTCAAGTGCTCATGGAACATTCTCCAGGATAGATCATATCTTGGGTCACAAATCAAGCCTTGGTAAATTTAAGAAAATGGAAATCGTATCAAGTATCTTTTCTGACCACAACGCTATGAGACTAGATATCAATTACAGGAAAAGATCTGTAAAAAATACAAACACACGGAGGCTACACAATACACTACTTAATAACGAAGTGATCACTGAAGAAATCAAAGGGGAAATCAAAAAATACCTAGAAACAAATGACAATGGAGATACGACGATCCAAAACCTATGGGACGCAGCAAAAGCAATGCTAAGAGGGAAGTTTATAGCAATACAAGCCTACCTCAAGAAACAGGAAACATCTCGAATAAACAACCTAACCTTGCGCCTAAAGCAATTAGAGAAAGAAGAACAAAAAAACCCCAAAGCCAGCAGAAGGAAAGAAATTATAAAGATCAGGTCAGAAATGAATGAAAAAGAAATGAAGGAAACAATAGCAAAAATCAATGAAACTAAAAGCTGGTTCTTTGAGAAGATAAACAAATTTGATAAACCATTAGCCAAACTCATCAAGAGAAAAAGGGAGAAGACTCAAATCACTAGAATTAGAAATGAAAAAGGAGAAGTAACCACTGACACTGCAGAAATACAAAAGATCATGAGAGATTACTACAAGCAACTCTATGCCAATAAAATGGACAACCTGGAAGAAATGGACAGATTCTTAGAAATGCACAAACTGCCGAGACTGAACCAGGAAGAAATAGAAAATATGAACAGACCAATCACAAGCACTGAAAGTGAAACTGTGATTAAAAACCTTCCAACAAACAAAAGCCCAGGACCAGATGGCTTCACAGGCGAATTCTATCAAATATTTAGAGAAGAGCCAACACCTGTCTTTCTCAAACTCTTCCAAAATATTGCAGAGGCAGGAAAACTCCCAAACTCACTCTACGAGACCACCATCACCCTGATACCAAAACCAGACAAAGATGTCACAAAGAAAGAAAACTAAAGGCCAATATCACTGATGAACATAGAAGCCAAAATCCTCAACAAAATACTAGCAAACAGAATCCAAGAGCACATTCAAAGGATCATACAACATGATCAAGTGGGGTTTATCCCAGGAATGCAAGGATTCTTCAATATACGCAAATCAATCAATGTGATACACCATATTAACAAATTGAAGGAGAAAAACCATATGATCAACTCAATAGATGCAGAGAAAGCTTTTGACAAAATTCAACACCCATTTATGATAAAAGCCCTGCAGAAAGTAGGCATAGAGGGAACTTTCCTCAACATAATAAAGGCCAAATATGACAAACCCACAGCCAACATTGTCCTCAATGGTGAAAAACTGAAACCATTTCCACTAAGATCAGGAACAAGACAAGGTTGCCCACTCTCACCACTATTATTCAACATAGTTTTGGAAGTGTTAGCCACAGCAATCAGAGAAGACAAAGAAATAAAAGGAATCCAAATCGGAAAAGAAGAAGTAAAGCTGTCACTATTTGCAGATGACATGATACTATTCATAGAGAATCCTAAAGATGCTACCAGAAAACTCTTAGAGCTAATCAATGAATTTGGTAAAGTAGCAGGATACAAAATTAATGCACAGAAATTTCTTGCATTTATATACATTAATGACGAAAATTCTGAAAGTGAAATTAAGAAAACACTCCCGTTTACCATTGCAACAAAAAGAATAAAATATCTAGGAATAAACCTACCTAAGGAGACAAAAGACCTGTATACAGAAAATTATAAGACACTGATGAAAGAAATTAAAGATGATACAAATAGATGGAGAGATATACCATGTTCCTGGATTGGAAGAATCAACATTGTGAAAATGACTCTACTACCCAAAGCAATCTACAGATTCAATGCAATCCCTATCAAACTACCACTGGCATTTTTCACAGAACTAGAACAAAAAATTTCACAATTTGTATGGAAACACAAAAGACTCCAAATAGCCAAAACAATCTTGAGAACGAAAAATGGAGCTGGGGGAATCAGGCTCCCTGACTTCAGACTGTATTACAAACTACAGTAATCAAGACAGTTTGGTACTGGCACAAAAACCGAAATATAGATCAATGGAACAGGATAGACAGCCCAGAGATAAACCCACACTCACATGGTCACCTTATCTTTGATAAAGGAGGCAAGCATATACAGTGGAGAAAAGACAGCCTCTTCAATAAGTGGTGCTGGGAAAATTGGACAGATACATGTAAAAGTATGAAATTAGAACACTCCCTGACACCATGCACAAAAATAAACTCAAAATGGATTAAAGATCTAAGTGTAAGGCCAGACACTATCAAACTCTTAGAGGAAAACATAGGCAGAACACTCTATGACCTACATCACAGCAAGATTCTTTTTGACCCAGCTCCCAGAGAAATGGAAATAAGAACACAAATAAACAAATGGGACCTAATGAAACTTAAAAGCTTTTGCACAGCAAAGGAAACCATAAACAAGACCAAAAGACAACCATCAGAATGGGAGAAAATATTTGCAAATGAAGCAACTGACAAAGGATTAATCTCCAAGATTTACAAGCAGCTCATGCAGCTCAATAACAAAAAAACGAACAACCCAATCTAAAAATGGGCAGAAGACGTAAATAGACATTTCTCCAAAGAAGATATACAGATTGCCAACAGACACATGATAGAATGCTCAACATCATTAATCATTAGAGAAATGCAAATCAAAACTACAATGAGGTATCATCTCACACCAGTCAGAATGGCCATCATCAAAAAATCTAGAAACAATAAATGCTGGAGAGGGTGTGGAGGAAAGGGAACACTCTTGCACTGTTGGTGGGAATGTAAATTGATACAGCCACTATGGAGAACAGTATGGAGGTTCCTTAAAAAACTACAAATAGAACTACCATACGACCCAGCAATCCCACTACTGGGCATATAACCTGAGAAAACCATAGTTCAAAAAGAATCATGTACCAAAATGTTCATTGCAGTTCTATTTACAATAGCCAGGACATGGAAGCAACCTAAATGTCCACCGACAGATGAATGGATAAAGAAGATGTAGCACATATATACAATGGAATATTACTCAGCCATAAAAAGAAATGAAATGGAGGTATTTGTAATGAGGTGGATGGAGTTAGAGTCTGTCATACAGAGTGAAGTAAGTCAGAAAGAGAAAAACAAATACAGTATGCTAACACATATATACGGAATCTAAGGAAAAAAAAAAAAAAGGCCATGAAGAACCTAGTGGCCAGACGGGAATAAAGACACAGACCTACTAGAGAATGGACTTGAGGATATGGGGAGGGGGTGGGGTGAGATGTGACAGGGTAAGAGAGTGTCATGGACATATATACACTACCAAATGTAAAATAGATAGCTAGTGGGAAGCAGCCACATAGCATAGGGAGATCAGCTCGGTGCTTTGTGACCACCTAGAGGGGTGGGATGGGGAGGGTGGGAGGGAGGGAGATGCAAGAGGGAAGAGTTATGGGAACATATTGTATATGTATAACTGATTCACTTTGTTATAAAGCAGAAGCTAACACACCATTGTAAGGCAATTATACTTCAATAAAGATGTTTAAAAAAAAAAACTCACTGTGGTAATAGGCTGATACACAGTTTCTCTAATTCTGAGACAGGTATAATATATGGTAATGTAATTCTTTGAAAGTACAGTTATAAAACAGTAAGAAATGTAAAACATTATTAATTTTATAATAAATATCACTCACTTTATGCATACATAAGCATAGCCTAGTATCTACATATATTTTATGCATTCATGACATACCTAACTTTCTCTTAATTTTTAAATATTTCTAGGCTATGTGGTTTGCTGTGATGTGGTTTGCTGTGAGTTTTTGCAATTTGTCACAAATCTATAAAAATTTTTCAGTATATTTATTTATTTATCCACATATAAAAGGACCCAGGCAGTTAAAATCTGTGCTATTCAAGTGTCAATAAGGTAACATATGTAATAAATATAATATATTTATACATATAAATGTACTGGATTATATAATTTAATATTTAATATGATAGATATAACAATAATAGTGCCAGAAAGGAGGAAAATAGAACAGAGCTGTATGAGATTAAATTACCTATCTCTATATGAACTAATTCAGTATAAATCTGAGGTAGACTCTGGTTAGTTAATTTATACATTTTAAGTCATAGAAGAACCACGAAGGAAAAAGAAAAAAAAATTAAAATATTACACTGGAAAATATCCACTTAATAAAAAAGAAGGCAAGACAAGAAAATAAAAGAAAAATAATATCATGAGACATAAAGAAAACAAAAAATAAAACTGTTATATGTAAATCCAAGACTATCAATAATATTAAATGTTACTGGATTAAACAATCTAACTAGAAGACAAAGATAGCCAGACTGGATAATTTGTCCTCCTTCCATTAAAGAAAAAGTCCAAATCTATGCTATCGATAAGAGACAGTATTTAAATTAAAAATACAAATAGGTTGCAAGTAAAAGTATGAGAAATGATATATGATGCTAATAGTAATCATAAAAGAGCTGGAGTGGCCATTAATATTAGACAAAAAATAGATTTGAAAACAAAATAAATAAAGATCAGACCAGAAATAACTGAAAAAGAAATGAAAGAAACAGTAGCAAAGATCAATAAAACTAAAAGGTGGTCCTTTCAGAAGATAAACAAAACTGATAAACCATTAGCCAGACTCATCAAGAAAAAAAGGGAGAAGACTCAAATCAATAGAATTAGAAATGAAAAAGGAGAAGTAACAGCTGACACTGCAGAAATACAAAGGATCATGGGAGATTGCTACAAGCAATTATATGCCAGTAAAATGGACAACCTGGAAGAAATGGACGAATTCGTAGAAACGCACAACCTGCCAAGACTCAACCCGGAAGAAATAGAAAATATAAACAGACCAATCACAAGCACTGAAATTGAGACTGTGATTAAAAATCTTCCAACAAATAAAAGCCCAGGACCAGATGGCTTTACAGGCGAATTCTATCAAACATTTAGAGAAAAGCTAACACCTAACCTCCTGAAACTCTTCCAAAATATAGCAGAGGGAGGAACACTCCCAAACTCATTCTACAAGCCCACCATCACCCTGGTACCAAAACCAAAGATACCATGAAAAAAGAAAACTATAGGCAAATATCACTGATGAACATGGATGCAAAAATCCTCTACAAAATACTAGTAAACAGAATCCAACAGCACATTAAAAGGATCATACACCATGATCAAGTGAGGTTTATGCCAAGAATGCAAGGATCCTTCAATATACACAAATCAGTCAATGTGGTAAGCCATATTAACAAATTGAAGGAGAAAAACCATATGATCAATTCAATAGATGCAGAAAAAGCTTTTGACAAAATTCAACACCAATTTATGATAAAAAACCCTTCAGAAAGCAGGCATACAGGAAACTTACCTCAACATAATAAAGGCCATATATGACAAACCCACAGTCAACATTGTTCTCAATGGTGAAAAAATGAAACCATTTCCTCTAAGATCAGGAACAAGACAAGGTTGTCCACTCTCGCCACTATTATTCAACATAGTTTTGGAAGTTTTAGCCACAACAATCAGAGAAGAAAAAGAAATAAAAAGAATCCAAATCAGAAAAGAAGAAGTAAAGCTGTCACTGTTTGCAGATGACATGGTACTATATATAGAGAATCCTAAAGATGCTACCAAAAAACTACTAGAGTTAATCAATGAATTTGGTAAAGTAGCAGGATACAAAATTAATGCACAGAAATCTCTTGCATTCCTATACACTAATGATGAAAAATCTGAAAGAGAAATTAAGGAAACACTCCTGTTTACCATTGCAATGGAAAGAAAAATAATATCTAGGAATAAACATACCTAAGGAGACAAAAGACCTGTATGCAGAAAACTATAAGACACCAGTGAAAGAAATTAAAGATGATACAAATAGATGGAGAGATATACCATGTTTTTGGATTGGAAGAATCAACAATGTGAAAATGAAATACTACCGAAAGCAATCTACAGATTCAATGCAATCCCTATCAAACTACCAATGGCATTTTTCACAGAACTAGAGCAAAAAAATTCACAATTTGTATGGAAACACTAAAGACCCCGAATAGCCAAAGCAATCTTGAGAACGAAAAACAGAGCTGGAGAAATCAGGATCCCCGGCTTCAGACTATATTACAAAGCTACAGTAATCAAGACAGTATGGTACTGGCACAAAAACAGAAATATAGATCAATGGAACAGGATAGAAAGCCCAGAGATAAACCCACACACATATGGTCACCTTATTTTTGGTAAAGGAGGCAAGAATATACAGTGAAGAAAAGACAGCCTCTTCAATAAGTGGTGCTGGGATAACTGGACAGCTACATGTAAAAGAATAAAATTAGGACACTCCCTAACACCATACACAAAAATAAACTCAAAATGGATTAAAGACCTATATGTAAGGCCAGACACTATCAAACTCTTAGAGGAAAACATAGGCAGAACACTCTATGCCATAAATCACATCAAGATCCTTTTGGACCCACCTCCTACAGAAATGGAGAAAAAAAACAAAAATAAACAAATGAGACCTAATGAAAGTTAAAATCTTTTGTATAGCAAAGAAAACCTTAAAGAATATGAAAAGACAACCCTCAGAATCGGAGAAAATATTTGCAAATGAAGCAACTGACAAAGGATTAACGTCCAAAATTTACAAGGAGCTCATGCAGCTCAATATCAAAAAAAACAACAACCCAATCCAAAAATGGGCAGAAGACCTAAACAGGCAATTTTCCAAAGAAGATATACAGATTGCCAACAAACTCATGAAACGATGCTCAACATCACTAATTATTAGAGACAAGCAAGTCAAAACTACAATGAGGTATCACCTCACAACAGTCAGAATGATCATCATCAAAAATCTACAAATAATAAATGCTTGAGAGGGTGTGGAGAAAAGGGAACCCTCTTGCACTGTTGATGGGAATGTAAATTTATACAGCCACTATGGAGAACAGTATGGAGGTTCCCTAAAAAACTAAAAATAGAACTATCATACGATCTAGCAATCCCACTCCTGGACATATACCCTGAGAAAACCACAATTCAAAAAGAGTCATGTACCACAATTTTCATTGCAGCTCTGTTTACAATAGCCAGGACATGGAAGCAACCTAAGTGTCCATCGACAGAAGAATGGATAAAGAAGATGTGGCACATATATACAATGGAGTATTACTCAGCCAAAGAAAGAAACGAAATTAAGTTATTTGTAGTCAGGTGGATGGACCTAGAGTCTGTCATACAGAGTGAAGTAAGTCAGAAAGAGAATAACAAATACCATATGCTAATACATATATATGGAAAAAAAAAAAAATATATATATATATATATATATATATATATATATATATATATATGGTTTGAAGAACCTAGGGGCAGGACAGGAATAAAGATACAGATGTAGAGAATGGACTTGAGGACATGGGGTGGGGGAAAGTTAAACTGGGATGAAGTGAGAGAGTGGCATGGACATATATGCACTACCAAATGTAAAGTAGATAGCTAGTGGGAAGCAGCTGCATAGCACAGGGAGAACAGCTCAGTGCTTTGTGACCACCTAGAGAGGTGGGATAAGGATCGTGTGAGGGAGACACAAGAAGGAGGAGATATGAGGATATATGTATACATATAGCTGAAACAGAAACTAACTTTTTTTATACAGCAGAAACTAACACAACAGCACTTTGTTATACAGCAGAAACTAACACAATATTGTAAAGTAATTATATTGCAATAAAGATGTTAAAAACAAAAAAAGAAATATTTGGCTTGAACAACACCATAAAACTAGTCTTACCAGATATCTATTAAACACTCTACCCAATAGGAGCAGAATCTGTATTCTGAAGTATGCAAGGACCTTCTCCAGGATAGATTATATGCTACACCATAAAACAATCAACAATAAATTTTAAAGAATTGAAGTATAAAATTTGCCCCCTGATCATAATGCAATTAAGCTACAAATTAAAAACATAAGGGATTTGGTAAATTCACAAAATGTTTAGAAATTATTGATAAAAGATTCAGTATTAAATAACCAGTGGGTCAAAGAAGAAATCACTAAGAAAATTAGAAAATATTTTTAAGTGAATAATAAAAGAAAAATACAACATACCAAAACATAGTGGATGCAGGCAAAGCAGCATTCAGGGGCATATTTTTAGTTGTATATTCCTGTATTCAAGAAGAAGAAAGATGTTAAGTTATAACATTCCTCCATAAGAAACAAGAAAAGGAAGAGGAAATTAACCCAAAGAAAGTAGACAGAAGGTAATACTAAAGAAGAGAATGGAAATGAATATTGATTTTTAAAAATTGGCAAATCTGTAGCTCAGTTGACCAGAGAGAGAGAGAGAGGGGAGAGGTGAAATTATTAAAATTAAGGTGAGATGAGCGCATAAGTACTAACTTTAAAGACATATTAAAGATTGTAAGGGAATACTCTCAACAAGAGTACATATACCAACAGATTAAAAAAAATAGTTGAAATTGACAAATTCTATAAGGAAATGAATTAAGGAAAATTACTCAAGAATTAGTAGAAAATAGGTCTATAACAAGCAAAGAGATTAACTTAGTAACTAAATTTTCTTACAAATAAAAACCCATGTTTAGATGACTTTACTGTTGAATTCTACCAGACTCTCAAAGAATAATACCAATCCTTCACCAAATCTTCTAAAAAAAAATAGAACGTGGAACATTTCCCAACACATTCTATGGAGCCAAAATTACTCTAATATTAAAAACAGGCAATGGGGTCATAAGAAAAGAAAGCTAGAGTCCAGTATTTCCTATGAATACAGATGTAAATTTCCTCAACAAAATACTAGCAACATATAAAAAGGATTATGCACTATGACCTACTGGGATTTGGAAGACTCACACATCTTGATTTCAAAACTTACTGCAAAGCTCCAATAATCAGGTCAATGTTGTACTGACATAAACATAATATACAGATTTCAGAATATAATTGAGTGTTTATAAATAAACTCTTACATTTATGGCTAATAATTTTATTAGGAATCTCAATAAAATTCATTTGGGGAAAGACAATCTTTTCAACAATAGTGTTGGACAACTCAATATACACATGCAAAAGAATAACATTTGACCTCTATCTTACACTATGCATAAATTAACTCAGAATGAATCATAAACTCATATATAAGAAGTAAAACTATATAACTCTTTGAAGAAAATATAGGCATCAATTTTTATTACCTTGATATCATGATATCTTAGACATGATACCAAAAATACAGGTGACAAAAGAAAATTAGATTAATTGTACTACATCAAAGTTTAAAACTTTATTTTCCTGCAAATGATACCATAAGTGAAGTGAAAAGACAACACATAGAATGAGAGAAGATATCTGAATATCATTTATCTGATAAGAGACTTGTGTCCAGAAGATATAAAGAATTCATACAACTCATAAACAAAAAGACAAGTCAATTAAAAATATATAAAGCATTTGAGTATACATTTCTCCAAAGAAGATATACAGAAAGCCAATAAACACATGAAAAACCGTTCAACATCATTAGTCATAGGAAAATGCAATCAAATCACAATGAGATATCATTTCACTAGGATGTAGATAAAAGATACTAGCAAGTGCTGGCAAGGATTTGGAGAAGTTAGAACTTTTATACACTGTTCATGGGAATATAAAATGGTGCAGCAACTTTGGAACATAGTGTAGCAGTTTTTCAAAATGTTAAACATAGAGTTACCATAAAACCCATCAATTCCACTACTTGGTATACATCTAAAATAAGTGAAAATATATGCCTACTCAAAAAATTTTACACCAATGTTCATAGAAGCATTTTTCACAGTTAACAAAAAGTAAAAATTACCTAAATGTCTATCAGCTGTCGAGTGGATAAAAAGTTTGTGGCATGTCCATACAATAATGTTGAATAATATTCAACAATAAAAAGAAATAATATTGATACATGCAACAACCTGGATAAAAGTTGAAACCATTATGCTAAGTGAAGCAAATCCATGGAAACAGAGGATTAATGGTTGCTAAGTGCTGGGAGAGAGGGAAGTAGAGAAAGGCTCAACAAGGAGTGACTGCAAATGTTTCCTTTTTGGGAAAACAAGTGCTCTCAAATCAGATTGTGGTGATAGTTGCACAATCCTGTGAATACATATTAAAAGCATTGAATTGTGCATTTTAAATGGGTGAATTGTATGGTATATCATTTACATCAATAACACTGTTAAATATTATTCACATCATACTACATTTTAGCTTAAATTTTTTTTGAATAACTTCTTATTTTATTAGAAGTAAAATCAAAATGCTTACTTTCATCAATAGTGCTCCCCATAATATGGTCTCTTTGTTAACCTCTCTGTCATCATCTGTTACTATTCTCTTTGCTTGCTGTGCTTCACTCACTGCTTTGCAGGTCCTCAGCATGCCAGCCTATTCTTGTGGTTGCTGTTTTTCCCACCTGGGACATTTTTTCCCTATATACTGTGAGCGTGTTCCCTCACCCTGCGTCCTTGCTCAACAAGGCTTTCATGAGACCACTTTAATTTGAAACTCCCTCCACTAAGCACTCCCATCTCCTTTCCATGTCTTTTTTTTTACATCATTTATCACTATTTGGCCTCCTTTGTTTTTTTGTTTTGTGTTTTACCATCTTCTTTCACTAAAATATAAATTCAAAATGACATGACATCATCTGTTTTGTTCACTGTGGTTCCCCCAATACTTACAGCAGTAGATAGTTATATGATCAGCATGAAATAAGTATTTGCTTAATGTATTATGTACAATGTGTGACAAATTCCTTTAATTTTATACCTCAGCCAAGAAATGTAGTAATTTCATAGAGCTTAAAGTTTTTGTATAAAAATAAAAGTATTTTACCTTTATGAAGTGAAAATGGTGTGTTAAAAATCACACAACGTATTTTCCCAGTTGAAGTTAAAGCATGAGTATCTAATAAGTCATATCAAATATGTAAGACAAGATTCAATTAATTGACTTTTGCAGCAAACACAAATTATAATTTGGTCTTATAGCTCTGACAACATCATTTAATTTTGGGGTACCATTCCTTGAAATATCTCTCTTTAACTGCTCCAGGTTGAAGAGATTGAATCAGTTTGGGCCTTACCACAGCAACATCTGCCTATGCCTCCAGGGGTTGACAGTCAAAAAGAGAAATAGGGTGATAAGAACTACTCTTTCCTCCACAGACATGAGGGTAACCAGAGGAATAGTGGTTGGCCTCATTGACATTTCAGGTTAATGAGGTTCAAAGATTAACTTGTGTTTTCATTATGACAGAACAGAAAGTGCAACTCAAAAGTCATGAGACTGATTATTGTCCAGGTGTATCATTAGTGCTATTGCCTTAACACACATTATAAACCATAAAATCTGAGCGGGTATTGGAAGGTTACCCAATCCATAAAACATCTTCCTCATTGTCCTGACATGACACATGTAATTATCAATAATAATGGTTCATTCACTTGAGTTAAAAAGTATTGTTCAGAATGATTCTCTGCCAAAAATACTACTCTGAGATTTTGTGCATAAAAACACATTATCTTCCATTAAAAGTATTTTAAAATAAAACAATGTTTCATAATTGAATTTCCTTTGCTTGCAAATATGAGAAACTGACTTGGGATGGTTTAGGAAGAGAACAGTAATTTATCATAGAGAGTGTCATGAGGGCTAGAATGAACTAGAATAAGATTGTCCTCCAAACCTTTTTCTACCTCTTATATTTGCTTGTCTTCATAATAGATTTTATTCTTTTCTATTTCCCTCTCTCTTCACAAACCATCTCCCAATATTAATTTTGTCTGCTTCTCTAGTCCATATGGTAGGTTAAAAGTGCTCTCTCCACAGCTTCCAAATGCATATATTACATGTCCAGCCAAATAAAATGATAATCTCTCGCCCTCTTGGTTCCATTTCCAAAATTCCTACAAAGATAATTTGTTTGGCTACACTTGTATAAGGGAACCACATCCTGTTTGGAGCTACAATTACTAAAAGGCAATGTCACATTATGCAAAATATTTCCCAGAGTCCACAGGTGGATTGAAGTGGACAGCTTAAAATGGTGACAGGAGTTGGACAGCAACTTCACAATGTTTCTATACTGAACATATTTTTAATCTAGTTGTAAAGATTAGTAGATGTTATCCAAAAAAAGGAGAAAATCTCAGAATATAAGTCTACTTCTGATTTCTTCTCCAGAGGCAACTGGTGTTAAACTTCTGGTGTTTAATCCTAAAATATTAACTTAAAAGTGTTGGGGAGGAAAAACAGTTTCCTTACTCTCTCCTGTATTGTATTTGGGAGTCTGAATTAAACAAACAAAAGACAGACAGATTAGCAAAAGAAAATACAAAATTTAATTACATAGGTATGAGAGTTCACAAAAATGTGACTCAAAGGAACAGTTAGAATTTGGGGTTTATATACCATCTCAATATGGAAAGGAGAGAAGTAGAAAGGGCACTTATGGGAAAACACATGACTTTTTAGAAAGATAAATGAGCCCTTAGGACAATGAATGAGAGATGTGAAAGTTTTGTAATGATATCTGTTTGGGTGTGGTGTGGAGACTATCTCTGGTGATGAGTCAATCTTTCCTAATTGCTCCAAAGAAGGGCACTTATGACAATTGAGTTCTTTTCGGAGGCTCTGCTTTTAGGTAGATAAGAGATTTCAGAACCTCAAGCTCTTTCTGCTCAAAATAATTTTTATATCACAGTAGCATATATTAGAATTCTTCTGAAACATTAATGTGCCTCTTTAAGAGAACTAATATTATGTCTAATTAAATTACCCAGGGGAAGTTTCAGAGGATAAATGGCTCTGTTTATATAGGTCACAAAGCCAAAAAATGTTCTGGGCAAGATCAAATCTTGACAAGTAATTGAGAGTGAGGCTGGAAGAGAGTGCAGCAAACAGGGGAGGCAGGTGCCAGAGGAGTTTTATAAACTAAAACGTCCTGCAAATGCCAGTCCATATGATTCCTAAAACAAAACATTGAGATGAGCATGGTTATTGTATTTAGCTCTCATGAGATGAAAGTGTCTAGGTAAGTAGGGTGACTTAATAGTTATTGTTCAGAGTGTAACTTCTGGAAAGAGTACCTGAAAACACAACTTTTGCTCTTCCATTGGATCTCACATACAGTGTTTGCAAGTCAGGTGAGCAATTTGGCAGAAGCACCTACTTGATACAGGTATTGAGATGATTATACAATTATATACATGGAAAGCACTTAAGAGCAGTCTGGCACACATTAAATACCACAATAAGCATCAACTCTCTTGAGGCCACACTTCAAAAGGCTACATAGGTTAGTGGTAAATAACAAAGACTCTGGAACAAAACTTCAGGATGTAGAACTTACTTCTCTGCATACTGACTGTGCTAACCTCTCTGTATCTTATTTTCCTCATCTGTAAAAAGGAACATTTATAGAAACAATCTCATGGCTTCATTCTTATTTTTTAATGAAAATTCAAATCAATTAATATATGACAAGTACTTGGAATATTTCTTGTAGGCACTATATAATGTTACTATTATCAAAAGAGCCACCAGCTAAGATGCAGTTGGGAGACCTAAAGTAGCGATGAGTTGCACGGATTATTGATCCATAATCTCAAGGATATGATAAAAGATCCAGTTTCTTCTCACCACTCCACTGTGTCAGCCATAAAATCAGAATTTCATTTTATGCTGCATGCCCTTGTGATTGTAGAGATTACATTAACTGGCTCAAATGAGCCTGCATATGTCTCTGGATTAGCCAAGTCTTGCTGTTTCATTTGTTGGCTTGTTTTAAAAAAATTAGCTTTTCTTGTTAAACATGTAATGACAAATTGACAAGTTATTTGTTGTAAAGGAAAATAATAATTTTAATGTCACAGATTTATCAGAGTGCCCCACTGCAGTGACCAGATTGTCCGTTTTCACTCATTAAAGTGGCACCTGCTATTACACAGTGTCTGAAAGTGAGCTTAAAATAAGTGAACACTTCTATCAAGAATTATCAGAGTGTGTCCAAGGTGACAGAATAGAAGGACCCTGAGCTCAACTCCTCTCATGAACACACTAAAATCACAACTAACTGCAGAAACACCATTGATGAAAAAGATTAGAACATGCCAGAAAAGATCTTCTACAACTAAAGACATAATGAAGAAGCCACAATTAGAAGGGTAGGAGAGGTGGACTCACAATATAATTAGATCCCATACCCACCCCAGGTGGGCAACCTAAAAACTAGAGAAT
Organism: Balaenoptera ricei; assembly: GCF_028023285.1. Classification (NCBI taxonomy): domain Eukaryota; kingdom Metazoa; phylum Chordata; class Mammalia; order Artiodactyla; family Balaenopteridae; genus Balaenoptera; species Balaenoptera ricei. Next base: position 59,632,347 of record NC_082652.1, read on the forward strand.
AATTATATTGCAGAGGTTCTCCCACAAGAGTGAGAGTTCTGAGCCCCATGTCAGTCTCCCCAGCCCAGGGGTCTGGCACTGGGAAAAGGAGTCCCTAGAGCATTTGGCCTTGAAGGCTAGCAGGACTTAATTGCAGGAGGTCCACAGGACTGGGGGAAATAGAGACTTTTTACTCTTAAAGGACACACATAAAATCTCATGCACATTGGGAGATTTCATAAAAGCAGTAATTTCATAGAAGCCTGGTCCACGCATACCTAGTGGTCTTGGAGGGTCTCCTGGGGAGAGGGTGGGGGGAGCTGTGGCTCACTCTGGGGACATAGACACTGGTGGCAGACATATTGATGAGTATTCATGTGCATGAACTGTCCTGGTGGCTGACATCTTGGCTCATTAGCACCAAGACCTGGTCCCATCCAACAGCCTGTAGGTTCCAGTGCTGGGACACCTCAGGCTAAACAAAACCTATGTGGGGACACAGACCCACTCATTAGCAGACAGGTTGACTAAAGACTTCCAGAGCCCACAGTCACCTCTAGACGTGTCCCTAGACATGGTCCTTCCCACAAGAGGCCCAAGACCAAGCTCAACCCACCAACAGGCAAACACCAGCCCCTCCTGTCATGAAGCCTGCACAAGCCTCTAGACCAGCCTTATCCACCAGGGGGCAGACACCAGAAGCAAGAAAACTATGATCCCACAGCCTGTAGAAACAGTCCACAAACACAGACCAAACACTACCCTGGGACCAGTTGGCCCCTAGACCTTGGGTGACAAGAGGGGAGTGCACTGCTGGGACACATAAGATATCTCCTACAGAGGGCCACTTCTTCAAAGCCAAGAAACATAACTAACCTACCACATACATAAAAATACAAATAGCAATTTAGACAAAATAAGGGAGCAGAGCAATATGTTCCAGATGAAGGAATAAGATAAAATCTCAGAAGAAGACCTAAGTGACATGGAGATAGGCAATCTACCCAAGAAGGAGTTCACTGTAATGATCATAAAGATGATCAAAGAACTCAGGAGAAGAATGAATGCAAAGAGTGAGAAGCTAGAAGTTTTTAATAAAAAGAAAATATTAAAAAAAAACCAAACAGAGTTGAAGAATATAATCACTGAAATAAAAAATACAGTAAAAGGAATCTATAGTAGAATGAATGATGCAAAAGAATAGATCCGTGAGCTGGAAGAAAGAGTAGTGGAAATCAGTACTGCAGAACAACAACAACAAAAGAATGAAAAGAAATCAGGACAGTTTAAGAGACCTCTGGGACAATATCAAGCTCACTAATATTCACATTACAGGGGTCCCAGAAGAAGAGAGAGAGAAAGGGCCTGAGAAAATATGAAGACATAGTAGCAGGAAACTTCCATGGGAAAGGAAACAGTCACGCAAGTCCAGGAAGCACAGAGAGTCCCAGGCAGGATTAACCCAAGGAGGAACACACCAAGAAACATTGTAATCAAAGTGACAAAAATCAAAGATAAAGAGAGAATATTAAAAGCAACCCGAGAAAAACAACAAATAACATACAAAGGAACACTCCCATAAGACTACCAGCTGATTCTTCAGAAAAAACTCTGCAGGCCAGAGGTAATGGTATGATATATTTAAAGTAATGAAAAGGAAAAATCTACAACCAAAAATACTCTAAATAACAAGGCTCTCATTCGGATTTGATGGAGAGAACAAAAATTTTACAGACAAGCGTAAGCTAAAAAAATTCAGCAATCACCAAGCCAGCTTTATAACAAATGCTAAAGGAACTTCTCTAGGAGGAAAAGCAAAGACCACAAGTAGAAACAATATTACAAAATGTAAACTCTTACCAGTAAAAGTAAACATACAGTAAAGGTAGAAAATCATGCACACACAAACTAGTAGTGAGATTAAAAGACAAATGTAGTAAAATCATCTGTATCAACAATAAGCAGTTAAGGGATATACAAAACTATTAGATGTAAAATATGATATCAAAACAACAATCATGAGGGGAGGAGAGTACAAATGCAGCGTATTTAAAATACAGTTGAAATTAAGAGATCAACAACTTAAAGCAATGACATATATGTATGCACTGCTGCACCCAAACCTCATGGAAACCACAAATCAAAAATCTATAATAGATATACTCACAAAAAAAGAAAAAGGAATCAAAACACAACACTGAAGATGGTCATCAAATCAAAGGAGAAGAGAAAAAACAAAGAAAGCAGAAAAAAAGAGCTATATTTTAAAAAACCAAACAATTAACACAATGGCAATAATAGCATATATATCAATAGTTTCCTTAAATGTAAGTGGACAAAATGCTCCAACCAAAAGACATAGACTGGCTGAATGGATACAAAAACAAGACCCATATATGCTGTCTACAAGAGACCCACTTCAGATCTAAGGACACATACAGACTGAAAGTGAGGGTATGGAGAATTATATCCCAAGCAAATAGAAATCAAAAGAAACCTGAAGTAGCAATACTTATATGAGCCAAAGTAGCCTTTAAAATAAAGACTGTTACAAGAAACAAAGAAGGATACTACATAATGATCAAGAGATCAATCTAAGAATATATAACAATTACGAATATATATATGCAGAAACAACTCAATATGTAAGGCAAATGTTAACAAATATGAAATGAGATATTGACAGTAACACAATAATAGTGGGGGATTTTAACACCCCACTTTCATCAATGGACAGATCATCCAGACAGAAAATCAATAACGAAACAGAGGTCTTATATGACACATTAGACCAGATGGACTTAATTGATATTTATAAAGTATTCTATCAGAAAGCAGCAGAATACACATTCTTTTCAAGTGCACATGGAACATTCTCCAGGATAGATCACATACTGGCCCACAAAGCAAGCCTCGGTAAGTTTAAGAAAACTGAAATTATATCAAGCATCTTTTCAGACCACAACTCTCTGAGATTAGAAATCAACTACAAGAAAAAAAAAACCTTCAAAAAACACAAACACATCGAGGCTAAACAATATGTTACTAAAAAACCAATGGATCGCTGAATAAATCAAAGAGGAAATCAAAAAATATCTAGAGACTAATGAAAACAAATATATGATGATTCAAAACCTATGGGACACAGCAAAAGCAGCTCTAAGAGGGAACATTATAGCAATACAATCATACTTCAGAAAAGAAGAAAAATCTCAAATAAACAATTTAACCTTACACCCAAAGCAACTAAAGAAAGAAGGACAAATACAACCCAAAGTTAGTGGAAGGAAATAAGTAATAAAGATCAGAGCAGAAAAAAATAAAATAGAAGTGCAGAAAACGATAGAAAAGATCAATGAAGTTACAAGTTTGTTCTTTGAAATGATAAACAAAATTGATAAATCTTTAGCCAAACTCATCAAAAAAAAAAAAAAAAGGAAGAACGCTCAAATCAATAAAATTAGAAATGAAAAAAGAGAAGTTAAAACAGACACCACAAAAATACAAAGGACCATGAGAGACTACTACAAGCAACTAGATGGCAAGAAAACAGACAACCTAGAAGAAATGGACAAGTTCTTAGAAAGGTACAATCTCCCAACACTGAACCAGGAAGAAACAGAAAATCTGAACAAACCAATCACAAGTAATGAAATTGAATCCATGATTTTAAAAATCCCTAAAAAACAAAAGTCCAGGACCAAATGTCTTCACAGGCAAATTCTACCAAACATTTAGAGAAGAGTTAACACCTATCCTTCTGAAAATAGCTCGAAAAAATGCAGAGGAAGGAACAGTCCAAAACTCATTCTATGAGGCCACTGTCACCCTGATATAAAAACCAATGATACCACACACAAAAAAGAAAATTATAGGCCAATATCGCTGATGAACATCAATGCAAAAATTCTCAACAAAATACTAGAAAACTGAATCCAATAATACATTACAAGGATCATATACCATGATCAAGTGGGATTTGTCTGAGGGATGCAAGGATTTTTCTATTCCTGCAAATCAATAAGTGTGATATACCACATTAGCAAATTGAAGAATAAAAACCATACTATCATCTCAGTAGATGCAGCAAAGGCTTTTGACAAAATTCAACACACATTTATGATAACTCTCCAGAAAGTGGGCATAGAGGGAACATAACTCAACATAATAAAGCCCAAATATGACAAATGCACTGCTAACATCATACTCAATGGTGAAAAGCTGAAAGCATTTCCCCTACAATCAGGAACAAGAGAAGGATGTGCATTCTCACCACTTTTATTCAACATAGATTTGGGAGTCTTAGCCACAGCAATCAGAGAAGAAAAAGAAATAAAACAAATCCAAATTGGAAAAGAAGAGTAAAACTGTCACTGTTTGCAGTTAACAAGACACTATACATAGAAAATCCTAAAGTCACTACCAGAAAACTTCTAGAGCTCTTCAATGAATTTGGTAACATTGCAGGATATAAAATTAACACACAGAAATCTCTGGCATTCCTATACACTAAAAAAGAAAGATCAGAAAGGGAAAGTAAGGAAACAATCCCATTTACAATTGTATCAAAAAGAATAAAATACCTGGAATAATCTTAACTAAGGAAGCGAAAGATCTGTACTCTGAAAACTATAAGACACTGTTGAAAGGAATTGAAGGTGACACAGACAGATGGAAAGATATACCATGATCTTGGATTGAAAGAATCAATTCTGTCAAAATGACTATACTACCCAAGGCAATCTACATATTCAGTGTAATCCGAATCAAATTACCAATGGCATTTTTTTGCAGATCTAGAACTAAAAGTGTTAAAATATGTATGGAAACACAAAAGTCCATGAATAACCAAAACCATCTTGAGAAAGAAAAGTGAAGCTGGGAGAATCAAGCTCTCTGTCCTTGAATTATATCATAAAGCTACAGTAATCAAAACAGTATGGTACTGGCACAAAAACAGAAAAATACAACAATGGAATAGGATAGAAAGCCCAGAAATAAACCCACACACCTATGGTCAATTAGTCTATGACAAAGGAGGCAAGAATATACCATGGAGAAAAGACAGTCTCTTCAATAAGTGGTACTGGGAAAACTGGACAGCTACATGTAGAAGAATGAATTTAGAACATTATTAACACCATACCAAAAAAAAAACCTCAAAATGGATTAAAAATCTAAATGTAAGACTAAATATTATATATCTCCTAGAGGAAAACATAGGTAGAACACTCTTTGACATATATAGCAGCAATTTTTTTGCTGAATCTCCTAGAGTAATGGAAATAAAAACAAAGATAAACAAATGGTACCTAATTAAATTTAAAAGCTTTTGCATGGCAAAGGAAATCATAAACAAAACTAAAAGACAACATATGGAATGGGAGAATATATTTGCAAATGAAGCAACTGACAAAGGATAAATCCCCAAAATATACAAACAGCTCACACAGCTTAACATCAAAAAAAAAAAAAAAATCAATATATGGGCAGAAGACCTCAAGGCATTTCTCCAAAGAAGATATACAGATGGTCAAAAAGCACATGCAAAGGTGCTCAACATCACTAATTATTAGAGAAATGCAAATCAAAACTACAGTGAGGGACCACCTCACATCAGTCAGAATGACCATCATCAAAAGGTTAACAAATAATAAATGCTGGAGAGGGTGTGGTGAAAGTGGAGCCTTCCTACACTGTTGGTGAGAATGTAAATTGTTTCAGGCACTATGGAAAACAGTATGGAGGCTCCTTACAAAACTAAAAATGGAGTTACCATATGATCCAGCAATCCCACTCCTGGATATATATCCAGAGAAAGACATAATTTGAAAAGACACAGGCATCCAATATTTATAGCAGCACTATTTGCAATAGCCAAGACATGGAATCCTCCTAAATGTTCATTGACAGGTGAATGGGTAAAGAAGATGTGGTGTCTATATACAACGCAATATTACTCACCCATTAAAAAAAAAGAATGAAATTATGCCATTTGCAGCAACATGGATGTACATAGAGGTTATCATATTAAGTGAGGTAAGCCTGACAGAGAAAAACAAATAAAATATGATATCACTTATATGTGGAATCTAAAAAAAATGATATGAATCACCTTACTTACAAAATAGAAATAGACTCACAGATGTAGAAAACAAACTTATGGTTATCAAAGGGGAAGGGAGGGAGGGATAATTTAGGAGCTTGGGGTTAGCAGATACACACTACTATATATAAAATAGATAAATAAGGACATACTATATAGTACAGGGAACTATATTCAATATATTGTAATAACCTATAATGGCAAAGAACTGACAAAATACACATATATTTATATTTATATACACATATATTTATATTTATGCACACACACATATATATACATATATAACTGAATCGCTCTGATGTACACCCAAAGTGACCACATTTTAAATCAACTAAACTTCAATTAAAAAAAAAAAAAAAGAACCTTCTACCCCTTTTGGTGGTTTTTTGCCTTTAATTAAGCCAAAACCATTGATTCCCACTAATCAGGTCCATTTACATTCCATGACTAAATACTTTATTTGCAATGGGGGATTGTGTTTAGTGCCCCTTGAGTTCTCTGATAGTAAAAACTTCCTAAAAAGCATTTTTAAAAATTATTTCTTCATACAAAAATAATTTTAATTTTTTTATTAAGAATACAAATCAGTTAAAAGTCAGGAATTTGAAGACTGAGATTGGCAATAGTAAAAATGTAAAAGTTAATAAGGGGCAGTTTAGAAAAACTGAAAGCCAAAAGTTTATTTTAGAAAATAAACATGGAAAAATGGTAGCTAAGACTTCCAACATGAACTTGTCAGTAAAGAAACTATAGAATTACTCCAACAGAAACAGTGGATTAGTAGACAACAGAAGCAAACTAAACAGTCAAGAACCTATCCAGACATTTATTTAAATATGGGTTTTATTGAAATAGAAATTCAAAAGAGCCTAAACTTGATGTCTCATGGAAGAATAAACCATGAACAAAGACTACAGCAGACTATATCTGTGATGACGTGCACAACTTTGCAAAGTGTAAAGGAGACTTTCAGATATTTGTGAAACTAAATAGAAAATTATAGGAAGCACAAGTTCAGTCTCCAAATCTACTTGAACAGTACAGCACACTTAGTACAAGATAAACAATGTGTTCTGCTAAGTCTACATGAGACTTTTCTTTACCTTCAAGGAATTTTGTCAAATTGGGGAGAAAGAACATGGTTTTGGGCAGAAAAATAATCTGATTATTAGCTGGCATTTTAGAAATACCTGGCAACCTAACTACAGTATTAGGAGCTCTCTTATTTGATTTCATTGTTTAGTATATTTTTCTTATGCATATTACATGTGAATAACTTATGTCTCCTGGTTTATTCATGCTTTTCTCACGGTAAAGAAACCGTCTTTTTTTTCTCTTTATTTTGTTATTTTAAACACTTTTCTTCATCGCATTTGACAGGATTGATGGAAAACAGAATCATTTATGCCTAGATCATCAGCATTTCCTTAAATGCTGACCAGTTGGATAACTGATCAGGGGAACTGTTCACCAGGCACCTCACTTTCCTTAGAATTGGTCTCAACAGCATCAGGAGAGAAGTGGAAGAAAGAGTGACTATAGGACAGAAGGTCTAGGGGCAGGAGGATGGGAGGACTGGGGTAGGAAGAATGGGAAAGGCAGTAGGAAATATCAGATTGCACTCAGGTTGCAAGGCCTGCACACATGGACAGAAGGTTTGCACTTTCCATGGACAAAAAGTCTTAAAGTTTCGTTTCTAACATCAGACTTGAGGCTTGGTCAGGGCGCTGAAATGACAACCAGGCCGACGGACAAACTACATTACCAGTTCAGCTCCAAAAATGGTTTCCTAACACATGGGCTATGAGAGAAGCTTTTAGAGATTGCTGTTTTCTAGGGTAATGTGGATCTTTCCCAGCATTCCTATTGCAGGAGAGCACTATCTTGTGAATTAATAAAGGGCTCAATGGCCTAGAAAATTCAGTGAGGTGAATTCTTATTCTTACAAATCTCCACTGTCCATGGTGTACAGTCACGTGTGGTTACCCTGGAGTGGTTCTAGCTCCAACCACTGGGGAGGGTGGCTCCCTCAGGGTCCCAGGGTTCTTTCTTTCATTTCAAACCAGTAAAAATAATTTATTTGCTCCCAACAGTGTAAATACTGCTGTGCCAGTAAATTATTACCATTACTACTATTATTATTATTTATTAATTAATATTAATATTCCTAAAAATGGTACAGGTTGCAGTTCCCTTGATGAGCCAGTTCGGCAATGTGAATTAGAAATTGTCCTGGAAGCTCAGCCTAGAGTGAATTTCTTTAGCTTTTTCTAATGTTTTTGTGAATTATCTATATAATTTAAGAAATACTTTTATCTATAAACTAGTTAGAGTAGGTATTCTCTGGTTAAGGACTCAGACCCACAAATATACTTTCTAGCCTCTTTTTTTTGTAACACTCTCAGCTAGACTTCCCTAATTCCGTTTTCAAATGTAGATAAGTTTTAAACTGACCTTGAGTCATCAAGTTTTCCCACTTGCTTTAATTGCAAATTTATATTAACTCAGGAAAATGTATCAAGTCATACTCTTTGTCTTGAAGGCTGCTGGTTCCAAAGTTGATAAAATAAATATAACTTTATTTTTATTTTCAAAAAGTTTTAAATTTATGAACAAAATACATATTAATTAAAAACATTTTTGATAAAACATTTTTCTATTGTCATTTCTTATGTAATTAGCAACATACAATTCTTCTCCAAGAATGGACTGTCTTTCTCTGAGTTCATGGCATAACTGGTTGACTTTTACTTCTACCATAGTATTTATCATTTATCGTTGTGCATGTGGATATATACGTGTGTGTGTGGCTCTGTGTTTATGTTTTACCTTCTCATGTGTAAGAGGGGTTAAGGCTTATTTGTATATTATTTATTTCTCTTCCATAACTATCCTTAGTACACAGCTGGTAGTCATAAATAGTTATTAAATGTAAGAATGGCTGAAGTAGGCAAGCTATATTGGAAAAAAACCTTAAGGATCCTATAGAATAATCAGGTGTAAATACATCTTCTTTATGGACTTCTTCCCTTAATTAAGCTTTCTACACTCCTCAGCATAGTTACCATAATTAAGAAGTAATTTTTTTTGCTATACAGACATAGAACTAATGAGCCAAGACAGTCATATATCCAAGGATCATATGGAATGAACACTTTCTGCTTCTGTCTTATTTCCCCAAAGCTGCCTTGGAATGTGCCTGCCTTGATTTACACCAACCAGTGTCTTGCTGGAATAATGGGTTTCTGAAACTAGTGTTCTCATACCTTAGAGGTCCCTGAGGGGCTTTTAAATTCCTGAGGTCCTGGGGCTACACCCCAGATCAATCAGATTAGGAGCTCCTGGAGAGAGTCCTAGGCATCAGTATTTTGTAAAACTCCCAAGGAATTCCAATGTTCAGTTAAGGCTGGAAACACTGCTCTAATGATTTAATGATTTAGTATAACTTAATCAAGTATTTCTCTAAGAAAGCCTTAACATAAAAAGCTGCTTAGCTTTGCTCTTATTGAATCATTCTGAAAGAGTTTGCATTGTGAATAAATGAATTAATAAGACATCTCTAAAGTACCCTCAAAGTGGGAGAAATTAAATCCCAATCATAATATTTTGTGCTTATCACAGGATTTTAGTAATCTAAATTATTCTGGTCTAATCTAATCTCTGTATTGCTCTAAATTGAATATACATGTTGTCCAATCGAACAGAACGTTATTTCAGAGTTTATGGCAATTAAATTTTCAAACTAAAAGAAATGTTTAGTTTATTCCAAATAAGAACATAATTACTTTTTAAAAATGTCAAAAACTAAATGGCAGCAGACTTGTTCCTCTTTCATTATCTTCAATTAGTGCAGTGAGATTATTTTCACTGAGGGAGCACACATTTTAAATTGATTAGAAATATAATAAATATAACTCATAGTTAAAGATATTCCTTATGTGCACTTGTATGATCAAGTTTATAAACATTTACAAAGTAATAGCTTGGGCAGAATTTTAGATACATGTCTAATTTAGATTCTTGTATGCCATATTTAAGCCTTTTCCTGTTCCATATTCATTTTCCAGCTAGTTATGCCTCCTAACTTTTTTCTTAATTGTGCCAGGGAAGGAGAAAAAATGTAAAATCTTGGAATTAACTGCCATCTCACCCTATTTTTTGTTACAACCCCCCCACCCATTAGACTTTTTGTCTCTTTTCCCTACCTATTTCCATACTGTTTTCTATTTTCTATGATTTTGCTGATTTCATCAATTCCTCAAGGCCCAAGGCTATGGAAACAGAGTCAGGAACATTGGAAAGAGGTCTAAGTTTTCTCCTTTGGTATCCCCAAACTGGATCACAGAGGTGACAGTTGACATCCTCTGCATCTGGAAAACTTGGCTGGCTTTGTTCATAAACTCCCTAATGGCCTGAATTTTAATCCAATCTGTTTACTTCCCAGGCACACTACATGAGAAATGCATATATAAATAAGAACCTGTGCAAATATTCAACAGAAATGGAATCTAGGGGAGTGGAAAATATTACTCACTAGACACTGCCTTGCAGCTTGCGTGATCTTAGTTCCCCTACCAGGGATCGAACCTGCATCCCCTTCAGTGGAAGTGTGGAGTCTTAACAACCGGACCACCAGGGAAGTGCCCCCCCTTTTTTAGTCTGTTATTCCTATGTTGTTATAATGACTGTTAGAATAACATGTGTAACTATATGATCAGGACGGATTCTTTATCTATCAATATAGAATTAAACTATCTACCTTACGGTCTTATTATGTGGAATACATTATGAAAATAATATATGAAAATGGTTTGTAATCTATAAATCTCTTGAATGTCAAGTATCATTAGTAGTTGGTGTTATTGTATTTCATACTAATCTAAACTATTTTGATTTTCTAAAATTGTCTTTACTAATCAAACTCCTGGAAAATATAAGGATCTTGACTAAATTAAAACTATGAAATTGAACATGTTGTTGCCGAAACTCAACCTATGCTATTTCCAAGGCAAGTTTGTTTCCTACATCTGTGACTCTATTTCTGTTTTGTAAATAAGTTCATTTATAATATATTTTTTAGATTCCACATATAAGTGATATCATATATTTGTCTTTCTGTGTCTGACTTACTTCACTCAGTATGACAATCTCTAGGTTCATCCATGTTGCTGCAAATGGCATTATTTTGTTCCTTTTTTATGGCTGAATAATATTCCATTGTATATATGTACCATGTCTTCTTTATCCATTCCTCTGTTGATGGACATTTAGGTTTCTTCCATGTCCTGGCTATTGTAAATAGTGCTGCAGTGAACATTGAGGTGTATGTATATTTTCAAATTTTGGTTTTCTCTGGGTTTATGCCTAGGAGTGGGATTGCTGGGTCATATGTTTGTTCTATTTTAAGTTTTTTAAGGAACCTTCATACTGCTCTCATAGGGGCTGTACCAATTTACATTCCAACCAATAGTGTAGGAGGGGTCCCTTTATCCACTTGCTCTCCAGCATTTATTGTTTGTAGATTGTTTGATGATGGCCATTCTGACCAGTATGAGGTGATACCTCATTGTAGTTTTGTTTGCATTTCTCTAATAATTAGTGATGCTGAGCATCTTTTCATGTGCTTTTTGGCCATCTGTATGTCTTCTTTGGAGAAATGTATATTTTGATCTTCTGTGCATTTTTTTGATAGTTTGTTTTCTTTGATATTGAGCTGCATGAGCTGTTTGTATACATGGGAGATAAATCTCTTGTCAGTTGCTTCCTTTGCAAGTATTTTCTCCCATTCTTAGGGTTGTGTTTTTGTTCTGTTTTAAGGATTCCTTTGCTGTGCAAAAGCTTTTAAGTTATATTGGATCCCATTTGATTATTTTTTTTTTTATTTTCATAGTTCTAGGAGGCAGATCCAAATAGATATTGCTGGGATTTATGTCAAAGACTGTTCTACCTATGTTCTCCTCTAAGAGTTTTATAGTGTCTGGCCTAACATTTAGGTCTTTAATCCATTTTGAGTTTATTTTTGTGTATGTTGTTAGGGAGTGTTCTAATTTCATTCTCTTACATGTAGTTGTCCAGTTTTCCCAGCACCACTTATTAAAGAGACTGTCTTTCTCCACTGTATATTCGTGCCTCCTTTGTCATAGATTAGGTGACCCCTAGGTGCATGGGTTTATCCTTGGGCTTTCTATCCTGTTCCATATCTGTATATTTTGGTTTTGTGCCAGTACCATACTGTTTTGTTTACTGTAGCTTTGTAGTATAGTCTGAAGTCTGGGCGCTTGAGTCCTCCATCTCTGCTTTTCTTTCTCAAAATTACTTAGGCTATTTGGGTTCTTTTGTGTTTCCATACAAATTATGAACTTTTTGATCTAATTCTATAAAAAATGCCATTGGTAACTTGATAGGGATTGCATTGAATCTGTAAATTGCTTGGTGGAGTAAAGTCATTTTCACAGTGTTGATTCTTCCAATCAGAGAACATGGTATAGCTCTCCATCTGTTTGTGTCATCTTTTATTTCTTTCATCAGTATCTTGTAGTTTTCTGCATACAGGTCTTTTTCCTCCTTAGGTAGGTTTATTCCTAGGTATTTTATTTTTTTGATGTGACGGTAAATGGGATTGTTTCCTTAATCTCTCTTTCTGTTCTTTCATTGTTAATGTATAGGAATGAAAGAGATTTCTGTTTATTAATTTAGTATCCTGCACCTTTACCAAATTCATTGATGAGCTCTGGTAGTTTTCTGGTGTCATCTTTAGGATTTACCATGTATAGTATCATGTCTTCTACAAACAGTGACAGTTTTACTCTTCTTTTCCAATTTGAAGTCCTTGTATTTCTTTTTCTTCTCTGATTGCTATGGATAAGACTTCCAAAACTATGTTGAAAATAGTGGTGGAAGTAGACATTCTGGTCTTGTTCCTGATTTTAGAGGAAATGCTTTCAGTTTTTCACCATTGAGAATGATGTTTGCTGTTTGCTTGTCATATATGGCCTTTATTCTATTGTGGTACGTTCCCTCTATGCCCACTCTCTGGAGAGTTTTTATCATAAATAAGTATTGAAGTTTGTCAAAAACATTTTCTGCATCTATTGAGATGATCATATGGTTTTATTCTTCAGTTTGTTAATACAGTGTATCACACTGTTTGCTTTGCATACATTGAAGAATCCTTGTGCCTCTGTGATTAATCTTACTTGATCATGGTGTATGATCCTTTTAATGTATTGTTGGATTCAGATTGCTAGTATTTGTTGAGGATTTTTTCATCTATATTCATCAATGATATTGGCCTTTAGTTTTTCTTGGTGGTATCTTTGTCTGATTTTGTTATCAGAGTGATGGAGGCCTCATAGAATGAGCTTGGGAGAATTCCTTCCTCTGTAATTTTTTGGAAGAGTTTGAGAAGGACAGGTGTTAGCTCTTCTCTAAATTTTTGATAGAATTTGCTTGTGAAGCCATCTGGTCCTGGACTTTAGTTTGTTGGAAAATGTTTAATCATAGTTTCAATTTCAGTTCTTGTGACTGGTTTGTTTATATTTTCTATTTCTACCTGGTTCAGTCTTGGAAGGTTTTACCTTTCTAAGAATTTGTCCATTTTTTCCAGATTGCCCATTTTATTGGCATTATAGTTGCTTGTAGTAGTCTCTTATGATCCTTTGTATTTCTGTGGGGTCAGTTGTAACTTCTTTTTCTTTTCTAATTTTATTGATTTGAGTCCTCTCCCTATTTTTCTTGATTTATCAATTCTGTTTATCTTCTCAAAGAACCAGCTTTTAGTTTTATTGACTAAATATTGTTTAGTCAATTGTTTTCTTTGTCTATTGTTTTCTTTGTCTCTATTTTATTTATTTCTGCTCTGATCTTTATGATTTCTTTCCTTCTACTAAGTTTGGGTTTTGTGTTCTTTTTTCTCCAGTTGCTTTAGGCATAAGTTTAGGTTGTTTCTTTGAGATTTTTCTCATTTCTGGAGGTAAGATTGTATTGCTAGAAACTTCCCTCTTAGAACTGCTTTTTCTGTGTCCCATAGGTTTTGGATCATCGTGTTTTACTTGTCATTTGTATCTAGGTATTTTTTAATTTCCTCTTTGAGTTCTTGGTTATTTAGTAGCATATTGTTTAGCCTCCATGTGTTTGTGATTTTTACAGTTTTTTTTTTCCTGTGGTTGATTTCTAATCTCATGGTGTTGTGGTCAGAAAAGATGCTTGATATGATTTCAATTTTCTTAAATTTACCGAGGCTTGATTTGTGACCCAAGATGTGATCTATCCTATAGAATGTTCTATGTTCACTTAAGAAGATTGTGTATTCTGCTGCTTTCAGATAGAATGTCCTATAAATATCAATTAAGTTGATCTGGTCTAAGGTATCATTTAAGGCTTGTGTTTCCTTATTAATTTTCTGTCTGGATGTTCTATCCATTGGTGTAAGTGTTGTGTTAGAGACTCCCACTGTTATTGTGTTACTGTCTATTTCCTCTTTTATGGCTGTTAGCATTTGTCTTGTATATTGAGGTGCTCTTCTGTTGGGTGCATATATATTTATGATTGCTATATCTTCTTCTTGGATTGATCCCATAATCATTATGTAGTGTCCTTCCTTGTCTCTTGTAACAGTCTTTATTTTAAAGTCTATTTTGTCTGATATGAGTAGTGCTACTCCAGCTTTCTTTTGATTTCCATTTGTATAGAATATTTTTTTTCCATCCCCTCACTTTCAGTCTGTATGTGTCACTAGGTCTGAAGTGAGTCTCTTGTACACAGCATATATATGGGTTTTGTTTTTGTATCCATTCAACCAGTCTGTGTCTTTTGGTGGAAGCATTTAATCCATTTACATTTAAGGTAATTATCCATATGTACCTTCCTATTGACATTTTCTTAATTGTTTTAGGTTTGTTTTTGTAGGTCTTCTTTCTTCCTTTCCTCTTTTGTTCTCTTCTCTTGTGGTTTGATGACCATCTTTAGTGTTATGTTCAGGTTGCTTTTTCTTTCATGTGTGTGTATCTAATGTACTTTTTTGGTTTGTATTTCCCATGAGGTTTTGATAAAGCAGTCTATATATGTAGAGGTTTTTTTAAGTTGCTGGTCTCTTAATTTCAAATTCATTCTCCATTTCCTGCATTTATACTCTCCTCTTCTCATGGTTTCTGGTTTTGATATCATATTTATATGTGGATGATTTCCTGCTTTTATTGTATGTTTGTCTTTACAAGTGAGCTTTCACATTTGTTATTTTCTTATTTCTAGTTGTGACCTGTATTTTTTGTTTTTTTTTTTCTTCCCCTGACTAGAGAAGTTCCTTTAGCCTCTGTTGTAAAGCTGGTTTGGTGGTGCTAAATTCTCTTAGATTTTGCTTGTCTGTAAAGTTTTTGATTTCTCCCTCAAATCTGAATGAGAGCCTTCTTGGCAGTAGTATTTTTCCCTTCATCACTTTGAATATATCATGCCACTTCCTTCTGGCCTGCAGAGTTTCTGCTGATAACTTTATGGAGTTCCCTTGTATGTTATTTGTTGCTTTTCCCTTGTTGCTTTTAATATTTTTCCTTTTTATTTAATTTTTGTTATTTTGATTAATATGTGTCTCAGTGTGTTTCTCCTTGGGTTTATCCTGTATGGGACACTCTGTGTTTTCTGGACTTGGGTGACTATTTCCTTTCCCATGTTATGGAAGTTTTCAACTATAATCTCTTTAAATATTTTCTCCAGCCCTTTCTCTTTCTTTTCTTCTTCTGGGACCCCTATAGTTCAAATATTGGTGAGTTTAATGTTGTCCAAGAGGTCTCTGAGACTGTCCTCATTTCTTCCTATTCTTTTTTCCTTATTCTGTTCCACAAGAGTGATTTCCACCATTCTGCCTTCCAGTTCACTTATCCGTTCTTCTGCCTCAGTTATTCTGCTATTGATTCCTTCTAGTGTATTTTTCATTTCAGTTACTCTATTGTTGATCTCTATTTGTTCTTTAGTTCTTCTAGGTCCTTGTTAAACATTTTTTGTATATTCCTGACCTGTGCCTCCAGTCTTTTTCCAAGGTCTTGGGTCATCTTTACTATCCTTACTCTGAATTCTTTTTCAGGTAGATTGCCTATCTCCTCTTCATTTAGTTGTTCTTGTAGGTTTTTATCTTGCTCCTTTGTCTGTAACTTATTTCTCCTTCATCTCATTTTGTGTAATTTACTGTGTTTAGGTCTCCTTTCCACAGACTGCAGGATCATAGTTCTTCTTGCTTCTGGTGTATGCCCCCTAGTGTGTGAGGCTTGTCCAGGCACTTGTGCAGACTTCCTGTGGGAGGGACTGATGCTTGCCCTCTGGTGGTGGAGCTGAGTCTTGCCTTCTTGTGGGCAGGGCCATGTCAGTGGATGTGTTTTGTTTTGGGGTGGCTGTGTGCTTAGTATGATTTAGGCAGCCTGTCTGCTGATGGGTGGGGCTGTGTTCCTATCTTGCTGGTTTTTTGGCCTGAGGCATTCTAGCACTGGAACCTGCATGCTGTTGGGTTAGTCAGGGTCTTTGTGCCAAAGTGGGGACCTCTGAGAGAACTCACACATATTAATATAAACTGGAGTCTCTGCTACCAGTCCCCTTTCCCCCACAGTGAGCTACAGCCAACCCCTGCCTCTCTGAGAGTCCCTCCAAGACCCCTAGATGGGTCTAGTCCAGGTTCCTATAGAGTTGTTATTTTGTGCTGGGTCCCAGTGCATGTGACAACTTGGGTGCATCCTCCAAGGGTGGAGTCTGTTTCTCCCAACTTTGTAGAGCTCCTGCACTCAAGCCCCTCTGGTCTTCAAGGTTAAATATTCTGGGGGCTTCTTCCTCCCAATCCCAGACCCTCAGACCCTCAGACTGTCTTGGAGGGCTATTTTTATGTGGGAATGTCTCTGTGTGGCCTTTGTAGGTTTAGTGTGTTTTTATTGTTGTTGTTGTTTTGTTTTGTTTTTGTGAAAAGGCTGTTTTTAATATGGATGACTGCCGCCTCTTCCCTCAGTGTATGCTGGCCATTATCCTCTTGAGAGGGGTTTGACTCATGTTGTGGTGACCAATACCTGCCCTGGATATTGAGCAGGGGGTGTCCTTTGCTCTGTGGTTGTCAATGCCCTGTCAGGGGCAGGGTCTGCTCCCTAGTTGTTGGAGTAGAGGCCCCAGATTTGTTTCTTAGCTGTGTTTCTGATCTGCAGTGGGAGGTAAGTGGGATTCGGGCACAGCACTGGGAGAGAAGCCACTGAGTATTCTTTCTGTGGAGGTGTTCACTTGTGAACATGCTCCGTTGTGTCCCCTTTCACCCATTGTGCAGGCTCACAAAGTACACTGTGTTGGCACCCCTCTTGGTCTCACCTTAACCATGAGTATGTTGGCAATTTGCCCTGGTGTATCCCAGGTGTTGTTTTTGCCAGGCCACCAGCACAGATCCACTGAGGTCATGTCCCAAAACTGCAGTAGTCTTGCACCTGGACTCACTGTGGGAGCTATGGATGCAGCTCAGACTGTGGCCTGGCCCAATCCCCACATGTACATGCCAACAAAGTCCACAGCTGCTGAAGCCAGAGCCGTCCCAGCTGCAGGAGCACTTATTATCCTTTCAGATATTTTGCAGGCACTGAATTTAGGATGCCATCAGTGGAGGTGTAACTCCATAGTTTGTGCAGCTGTGAGGAGAGAATTCAGCTCCTCTTTCTTAGTCACACAACCCCTGGGGCTCAGCTTTGGTTTCAGCTCCTCCTCTGGGTAGATTTCCTAGTAGATGGAGCTATTTGTGCCCTCTTGGGACAGTGGGGTGGGTCTCGGCACCCACTGGTGCATTTCCTAGTAGTGAGAGCTATCTGCATGCTCCTGGGATAACAGTGCAGGTCCCAGCACCCACTGATGGATTTCCTAGTCATGGAAGCTATCCCTGCACACTCCCCAGGACAGCGGGGGTGGGTCCTGTGGCCCCATTGACAGAATTCCTAGTGGCAAGAACTGTCCTCACTCCTCCAGATCAGCAGGGGAGTTTCCTGTGGTCTGCTGATAGAATTCCTAGTGGTGGGAACTGTACACGCCCTTCTGGGTCAGCAGGGGCAGGTCCTGGGGCCTGCTGGTAGATTTTTAGTGGCAGAAGCTATATGCACCCTTCCAGGACAATAGGGGTGGGGAGCCTGGCATCTGCCCATGGAGCTGGAAGAGGCAGCCAGTGCCTGCCTCAGGAGTCCAAGATGGCAGCAGTGACTTGCACCCACCCCAGCACTTCTGTAGATTGTGTCCTGTTTCCCGGGAGCACTTACAGGGAAAGAAGCTGTTATGGTGATCCCACCCCTCTTCTCATGCACCTCCCAGTAATGGTGACTTGTATCTCTGGAGAGCCCAGGCTTCTTCCTAGTACAGCCTCAGTTTCCACAGTTCAACCTCTTCTGGCTGTTTCCTCACCTAACCCTGGTCTTCTCCCTGAGACTGACCTCTGGAGCCTGAGCTTCAGCAACCAACCCTCACTAGTACTGACAGAGGAGTGTCTCAGGTTGGGAAGCATAGGGTGGTGGTGCTGAATCTCTGTGCCGGTTCCTCTCCATTTTGCCTGCCACAAAATGGCTGCTGCTCTCTCCTGTTAGGCTCTGAAGCTACATTCTGTCCAGGCTGAACTCCCCACTGGTGAGGAGACTTCCCAAGTTGGGGGAACATTTCCTCCTTCACAGATCCCTCCCTGGGGCACAGGCCTTAACCTGTTTCCTTCTTTTTCTTTTTCTGTTTGTCCTACCCATTTATTTGGAGGTTTCCTTGTCTTTTTGGACATCTGAGGTCTTCTGTCAACTCTCAGTGGCTGTTCTGTGTGAATCATTCACTTATAGATATAGTTTCAATGTTTCTATGGAAGATGGTGAACTCTGCTTCTTACTCCTCCACATCTTGATCTCTCTAATGAACTTACCTCAAGGGTAAACCTTTTGATCCAGTCATCTATGCATCTTTGATATAATTCTTGGCAACTAAGGTCTATTTAGTCTCCTATTGGCTAAGTTTGCTAGAACACAAGCCAAACGAAATTAACTGTATAAACCCAAATTCTGTCTAAAAAGCGATAATACTACCTTGCCTTTTATCTTTCAAGGGATTCTAAAAATAAACTTCTCACATTTTCACTAACTTCTCTGTGGTAGTAGAACTAAGTTACTAACCTTGATCTTCTTTCCTTCTTTCCTTCTCTCCGTTCCTCCCTCCCACCCATCCATCCATCTATTCACCCATCTATATCTATCTATTTATCATCTATTTGTCTATTTATCATCAACCTGTCTATCTATTTATTTATTTAAACTTAGATGTCATTTGACTCCCCTAAAACCACCTCAAGCAGAAAGGTTTCATGATTCAGGGTTCAGGTTTCTGTATCCTAACCAACTGATTTCATCTCATGTGTACTTTCCTCTGACTTACACATTTAATGGCGTTATCAATAAGGACACTGTCTATATTCAGAGACGAGATTTAACATTTTGACCATTTTAAAATCATCATTGGAGTTCATTAATCCAATAATTTACCTAAGAATCCAGGGTTTTTCCCTTTCCTCTATCTTTTGTATTTTCTTCTTTCCTTTCTTCCTCCCTCCCTCTCAGCCTTCCATTTCTCAAGTCATTTGAATTTGTCAATTGTTTGATTTTATATAGTGGTCATAGGAACAAAGTCAAAAGTCATTATTCTTAGCATTACTAAGAAATATCTGATTGGAAAAAATATCATACATTATTATAACTTCAAGTTATACCAACATCTTTTATCTCTTTTGATTGGCCTCAGACAGGGGGAAAATGGTGTGCTATTAAATACAGCTTTAAAATAACACTTTAGCCTAATGTCATATAATAATTATATCATATTACATTATGTTATGTTACATTATATAATAATTCAAGCCCATTGTGGAAAAGATATAAAGCAAAATAAAATAAAATCCTGTCTTTAAAATGTCAATGTGCACAGAACTTGGGTGAATCTCTTCATGGCTCTGGTTCCTGTCATTTGTGATCTGCTTACACTTCTGGCAGGAATGTTATATACAGTTCTGCCATTCTGGCTTAAGTGTCATGACAGGGCCTTACTTAATTCCTGAATAGAGCTTCCCAAACATAGCCATCTCTTTGTTTCCACTTCAGTCTAAAAGGAATGAAAATCAGTAGCAAAGAACTTAATGCTATTAGAAACATGTGGACTTGTTTGCTCAACAGCATGCTTGAGTGTCAACAATACTAATAATGTTCTGCAAGATCAAGGAAAAATGCTGTCGATGCACTCTATTGCTTTCTGACCTCTGTCTCCAGAAAACTACATTATTTAGGTTCATTTACGTGGTAAAAGATAAGTGCACACTCAAGTCGTTTCAGTAAATGGGGTTTAAGGGTAAATATATGGGGAAATAAAGAGACCAGAAAACATCTTAGGACTAATGTGAGTAGACTTAGAAAAAAGCAGAAGGAAGCCATAAACAAAATGAAAAGACAAGCCACAGAATGAGAGAAAATATTTACAAATGAAGCAACCAACAAGGGATTAATCTCCAAAACATACAAACAGCTCATGCAGCTCAATATCAAAAAAACAAACAACCCAATCAAAAAATGAGTAGAAGATCTAAATAGACATTTCTACAAAGAAGACATACAGATGGCCAAAAGGCACATGAAAAGATACTCAACATCACTAATTATTAGAGAAATGCAAATCAAAAACACAATAAGGTATCACCTCACACTGGTCTGAATGGCCATCAGAAAATCTACAAATGATATACCCTGGAGAAAGTGTGGAGAAAAGGGAACCCTCCTACACTGTTGGTGGGAATGTAAATTGATACAGTCACTATGGAGAACAGTATGGAGGTTCCTTAAAAAACTAAAAATAGAGCTACCATATTATCCACCAACCCCCCTTCTGGGCAAATATCTAGAGAAAACCATAATTTGAAAACATACATACACCTCAGTGTTCATTGCAGCACTATTTACAATAGCCAGGACATGGAAGCAACCTAAATGTCCATCATGGATGAATGGATAAAGAAGATGTGGTACATACATACAATGGAATATTACTTAACCATAAAAAGAATGAAATAATGCCTTTTGCAGCAACATAGATGGACTTAGAGATTGTCATACTGAGTGAAATAAGTCAGGCAGAGAAAGACAAATATCATACAATATTGCTTATATGTGGAATCTAAAAAAAATTGGTACAAATGAACTTATTTACAAAAGAGAAATAAAGACACAGATGTAGAAAACAAACTTATGGTTGCCAAAGGAGAAAGCGGAGAAGGATAAATTGGGAGATTGGCATTGACATATACACACTGCCATATATAAAATAGATAACTAACAAGAACCTACTGTATAGCACAGTGAATTCTACTCAATACTCTGTAATGGCCTATATGGGAAAAAAATCTTAAAAAGAGTGGATATATGAATATGTATAACTGATTTACTTTGCTGTACAGCAGAAACTAACAGAATATTGTAAATCAAATGTACTCCAATAAAAATTATTTTTTTAAAAAACACAAGGGAAACTGAAAGAAGAAGAAGAAGAAGAAGAAGAAGAAGAAGAAGAAGAAGAAGAAGAAGAAGAAGAAGAAGAAGAAGAAGGAGAAGGAGAAGGAGAAGGAGAAGAAGGAGGAGGAGGAGAAGGAGGAGAAGAAGAAACAGTCATTAATTCAGGTATATCAATGGTTTTATTAACATGACACAAGCTGTCAAGTTTTAACAGAAACTCTATTACTAACCATGTCCTCAGAAGCAGATATTTGTTGATTTCTAAGTCCTAATATTGCTTTTTAATTTTTGGTTTTGACAATTCCCTGGAGCAGATCAGACTAGTCTGGGCTGTCATCACCTTGTAGGTAGCACTAGTCTGGCAGAGTTTGCAGTATGAACCACCACTCCAGACCCTAACCTGTTGCTGGTCAGGAGAGTGGAGTTATGTGGTACAAAACATGTTGACCTAGGAACAGGAAACTTTTCTCAGGAACGGTAGATACAGAGCACATTTCCTATGTCAGTTGGTCCAAAATAATCTCAAGCAGAGGGATGGTATGGTACCCAGGAGGGGGATTTAAAATTTGTAGTACCGTTAATAAAAATAGCTTATGCTCTAGCTTTAATTATGGGTGTCAAAACTGTTCATTAGGAAAACTGTGATATAAGTGTAGGATGGCTTAGGTTCTCTTCCTTTTACTATATCAGTCCAATTCTTCTTCAGGCTTCTAAAATATGATTCCCAAGTTTAACTCCTAGATAATCATTTCTCAGCACAGTCAAAAGTTAACTTACAATGAATTTTCCAATAACTACAAAAGTATGAATGTATTCATACAGTAAAAGCCTCTTGTACAATTAAAGAGAGTAGGGTTATTTTAGAGGGGAGGAACCCCAGGAAAAAATATGGGGTTATAGATAAATTTAGGAACACATCTATATTCTGTGGTGTTGATGTATCAATTCCACATACCTCCTTCCTCTTCTGTCTCATCACCTGTCAATTCTGTTTTTAGATTCTGTGGCCTTGACATAATCCTCCTATGGTGTTGGTAGCCATGGGTTTATCTTATTGGGTTTCTCAATACTCTTGAAGTAAAATCTAGAAGGAACAAAGGACATTTGATCAGAATACTAGCAGGTGGTCAATTGTGCACTCTGGTTCATGTAAAAAAATAAAGCAAACAAATAACAAAACACAGATTTTCCATCTCTCCATGTAATGAAAAAAAGTGGATAGCATAGGTCATTTTTAAACAAATATTTTGCCTGTCTAATCAAAATTCTACAGTTTATTAGTGACAGGGATACCTAGGTAATTCTTGTTTAATATAAATTGACATGTATACTGTCTGTTGTGCATTCTTTCAGATTTGGATAGAGGTGTAAGCCTTTGCTAATGGGTAAGATTCCTTCTAGAGAATGTTAAGGAAGCATTAGCAGAAAGACCAACCTGGCATGTGGCAATCCAAAATGACATTTTAGTAACCCACAGCAAATCACATGGGTTAGCTTACAACTGTCTTAAGACTTCTAAAAGTTCCTTGCAGGGCAATAGCTTTTAATCAGTCAAGACTAGGCCGGGAACTCCTAACATTTTTGAGGGTTGTTTTCCCCTCAATTTCTACATTCAAATCCCAAATTCAACAGAGTTTGAAACCCTACTGGATGAAAATAGAGAAATCCTCTCATAAACAGAGGAACACATTTCCTCTGGTATGTGTGCTAACCATATTCAAAGTCCTTAAGCTCAGGCAAAGGATGATTACTTGATGAAGCAGATTGGTTTAAAGACATTTTAACAACAGAATTGTGTGCTGGGCTTTCCAACTTGACTTTTTTTTTTTTTTTAGTTTTTTTTTTTAAATTTTTTATTTATATATTATTTTTGGCTGTGTTGGGTCTTCGTTTCTGTGCGAGGGTTTTCTCTAGGTGTGGCAAGTGGGGGCCAGTCTTCATCGCGGTGCGCGGGCCTCTCCCTATCGCGGCCTCTCTTGTTGCGGAGCACAGGCTCCAGACGCGCAGGCTCAGTAATTGTGGCTCATGGTTCTTAGCTGCTCCGCGGCATGTGGGATCTTCCCAGACCAGGGCTTGAACCCGGGTCCCCTGCATTGGCAGGCAGATTCTCAACCACTGCACCACCAGGGAAGCCTCCAACTTGACTTTAATTTAGTCATGAGATAACTCCTGTAGCACCTCTCAAAAAGGCAACATCTTCCTATGCACAATTGCCTTCATTTTTGTTGAACTGCTATTAACAGTCTTTTCTGGACAAACTGTAAGTTTATGGGTTGATAATGTCAATGTCAGAACTTAGACTGCAGGATAGAAGCCTGGGTACACTCTGATTTGCGTTCTTATCTCAAGGATTACTGTAAGTGACCATTCACACACACACAAATGTACACATGCTTTTTGTTTATTTGTTTGCTTCTTTTCTGTCCTTGCTCTCACTGGTTTAATCATTGCTCAGAGAAGAAACAATGTGGGTTTAACTAACATCACTCCTCAATGGCTGATTAATATTATCAGCTCTCAAATTGGATTTCCAGCTGAAGTTAATTTGTCAATTGAAAAATCTTTTAAATTACCCAGATTTAAAATTGCTATTTGGATATATGTAAAGATGTAAATGCATTTAAACATACACTGAATAGAGCCTGCTCTTATGGACTTGTAGGTAACTTTTACAGGTAGGAACAAGAAGAAAGGACTGTTGTTTGCATGTTACTTGATGGACTGTGACTGACTGTATCCCCACCATCTTCCAGTCTGAGCCTATATGAGGACAAGAGTACTTGCCAACCCAAGTAAGTTAATAAAGAAAAATAACATCAAACAATTTGTTCTTGTGTAGATATCCATGCAATCATCAGAGTTATGCTTCTTTCTTCTTAACTTTCTGCTTTCCTTATGTGCAGAGCAGAAGGATCACAGTGATAGGTATATTCTCCCTTCTAATTTTAGAACTACTGAGTTTTGGATTGTCTAGCAAATCCAGAGTGATCTCCATTCCAGAAACAACTGCCTTCCTTTATCTCCAAAAGTTTTTTTTTTTTTTTAAATCTTGAGTCAGTAGTAACATTAGAATTTATTTTCCTCTTATTATTTTATCTAATAATTCTCATTTCTCCTGAGGTCTTTTTTCATTTCACTCATTCTCTTTTCCTATTCTGTACCCTCTCCAGCATGTGCTCTAATCTCCTTTCCCACTAAAACAAACTCTTACTCATTTTTCAATAAATTTGTCCCACCAACTTGAACCCATTGTGACTTCTTAATTTTGTCATCCACATTGTACAGTCACATGAATCTTCCTAGTTTTAAGAAATTTTAATACTGGTTAAACAAATGGATTCTATAACAACAGTGTATCTGCATAAAAGCAATATGCTTATTTAATAGGAAAAGAAGGAACATTTAAGATTTTTGAAGCAGAGCAAAAGTATGAGCTAGTGGAAACTGACCAAAGCTTGGTTGAGTAAAAGACTAAAAAAACTAAGTACAAGGATAAAGCTGATAAACTCGAGAATTTAACCTTTAGTTGAGAGAAGTAGTAAACTGAAGAGAACAAGAAACCATTATTTTTGGTGTCAATGTTACTGCCCTCAGAAAACTCACTTTAAATAAACATTGGGGAAGGGGAGTTCAGCAGGAGAGAAATACCCTGACTGAAAGGGCTCTCAGAATAATATCATGTGAGGAATATTCAACTGAAAGGAGGATTCCAAGGAAGCAAGAAAGGTAGAGTTCTAATGGGCATCATCACATTTTAAGATACTATTCAATGAATATCTTGGAGACAGATAAGAAGAAACTAATAAGAGTCACAACGAAGGCCAATAACTAGAAATTATGGAGGTTGATGCAAAAGAAAGAAGAACTTTCTAAGTATTAGAATGGTCTAAATGGAATATATGGCCCTAAAAACTTAAGAACTGATGAATTCCCTGAAACTGGTTGTGATTAAAGAGTAAGTGTGCAACAATATTTTGGAAATACTACAGAAGAGATTAATGTTGTGGAAGAGATTAACTCAGTAGTTAGAATAGATTTTACTTAGCTTTACTTCTTAATTCTAAGGTTTCATTTTATTTTTACCCATGTTAGCTTTCTCCCTAGCTAGATTGGAAATTCTATAAAGTCAGTCTCTGCACCCAATATATTCTTAAAATTTTCTTCACATTTGCCTCAAATTTGTCCATTAGGATTAAGTTTGGGGAACTTCGAGACACTCTTTCTGTTTCAGTCATATCTCGTAATTTTCTATCAAGTATGCTTCCACCTATTGAAGAGTATATCCATTAGGAATATGTTGTAATCTCTTCATTTTAGTTTCAGGGCCCAGCCCTTAGCTGCAGCTGAGCTTTTGGAGTGAGACTAAGATGGAATTCTTTATTATTCATCTTCACTCCTTAACCCTCCATTGTACCCTCCAGTTATGAGAATCTGTGTCCAGGATTAATTCATTTCAATTAGTGGCCTGTCAACTCAGTGAAGCCTATTTAAAACAAATTAATTCTAGACATGCACTTGATAATTTGAAGCCAAGTGTATGTCCAGCATCATAAGACAGAAACAGAAAATAATTTCTAATAATGAAACTATTATATGGAGAAAAGGATTATGTCAGTTGATGGTCTCCCTTTATAATGTCTCCTTGGATTCTTTATTTTCTACTTTTGAAAATCAGAAAAGGTCATAACTTTGTTCTTCAAAGGAAGCTTTATAACCAGTACTCTGGTTTCTGCTCAATTAGTCTATCTGACTAGTTGGTTACACGGAGACTTCAGAAGGAAGAGACTCAGTGTGCTGATGGCGTAGTAGCACTATTCAAATAGCTGTAGTTATGTTATTTATTTGACCAGTTCCTTGGTGTACATTTAGAAGTCTGAAATAATATTAAAATAAAGTTTCTATTCACTGAGATTAGCTTAAAATTTTTTTTTAATTAGATAAATCCTTCTTTTTAAAATATTGCCTCTTTGAAAAGATATTTACTTTGAGAAATAGTAGGATACACAAACAAAGTGCCTGACTGGCCTATTCTTTTACAGAGTAAAAGATGAAAAAGACCCAGCTCAGAATTTCCATCAGACTTCTGAAGAAATAGCTAAATAATGAATATTTAACTAAAGAATGAAGACAGTCTGATGATTAGGATGATGATGATGACAGCGATGGTGGCCATAAGTATAGAAAAACAGAACCTATTTTTAGTTTAGTGCTGCATACTTGTGTCTTATACTGGTGCTAAAAAAATGTAATGTTGAATAAGCAGGATCTAGAAGGTAACAAAATTATGGCACCAATTTAAAATAAAATCCATTCTGTACTTTCTGCTCAATTTTTCTGTAAACCTAAAATGTCTCTAAAAAATAAAAATTTTTAATTTCAAAAAATTACAATAGTATTAGACTCACCATTAGACCTTGTCATTTAATGGTTTAATAAAGAAATATTTATTACTTATTTAAAAAAAAATTTAATCCAAAGGCCTTAATGCTTTAAGCTTAATGCTTAAAGCTGCTAATGTACAAAACTATGCAAAATGAATTGCAGACTTAAAGGAAAATCTTAAGAAAATCTTCTTTAATATCATATGTAAGCAGATTGTTTTATATTTATCATATTTTAATAAGGGATGTTAACAAATTAATCTATCAGACCAGCAACTGTCATTGATGAAGCTTCTTCTTTCTAACAACGTTTTAAGCTTATGAGCTATGTTTGCCTAAAGCAAGCCAAGCAAGTTTTTAGAAAACTTAAGCAACTCTCAATCTAGGAGGCACATGAGAAGTTCTGGTATAGATTTTCAAAATACTCTTGTCTACCTTTTAACTTCCCTCTTACCTGCTTTTGTCGAATTTTTCTACATAGCTGATAAAGGTTTTGTGCAAGAGTTGATGTAAATAAGAAGCAACAGAAAAGGCCTCTTATAGTAATGGATTCACTCTGCTAAAGTTGAGTCCTCTGTTGAAAGACCCTTGAACAGAAATGGCACATGATACAAATATAGTAGGATGTTCCCTTTTAAATCAGAGTCCAGGATTAAATTGTAGTCAGGTTCAAGTGTGTTTAAGAAGCTGGAGGGGCAGTTTAGCACAAACTTGTTTGCATCAGGATCTAATAGGTTCTAGGGACAAGTGGTCTAGAAAGAAGCAAACTTGATTCTGTAACAAGGTTGACTTCCTACAGAGAAGTACATCCTTCTGAGGGCACATAGTAAGTCTGAAACAAGGACTTGTTTTTGACCTGTTCCATTGTGATTTATAGGGTAAGAGAGATAAGCCACAGTCACAATTAAAAGATCTTCTCTGTAACCAAATCTAAGGCAGAGCTTCTCAGACTTTTACATTAATGTGAATCACCTGAGGATCTTGTTAAAATGCAGATTCTGATTCAGTAGATATGTTGGGCCAGGTGAGAACAACACAAGGTCTCTGGTATTAGGATCTTAACAAAGATCTAAGATATTTGGGTCCAAAGTGGTAATGTTATGGCAGTCTTGTTTCACAGTGTGACAAATGAAAGAGTGTCACTTCCCACACTTTGTTACCAGACACTGAATAGGTTTGTAATATCATAGGTTTCAGCCCACACCAAGGCATCCACATGAGCCACTTATGGCATTACAGCCAGGAGATACTAAGAGCAGGCTCCAGGAGGAGCAGCAGTCTACCCTGTTGGGGTTACAGTATAGCAGAACCTAACAAAAGCTAAGGCATTGCAGGGTACAAAACCATGGAGCTGCTCTAACAAAAACACCCCTCCTTAGAAGAGGGGAACCAAGAAGAAGAGGAAAGAAATGACAGAGGCCTAAGGGTGGCTACTGGATTACTTGATGAAGACTTTCAAGAATCATGCCTTGGACATACCCATAAAGAACAATGAGTGTTTGGGTTGCCCTTGGGAATGTGGGCATCTGCTGTAACCATTAGTAAAAGAAACAGAATAAACATGAGTAAATATGGAAGCCACGATAATTATCATGTTTATAAAAATGCCAGAAGACAGTTCATTGAATTTTGTAATTTCAAAGGTAGCTGTACCTACAAAACATCATCTTAATAATTTACCTTCTTGGACAAGAGGAAGACAAAACAGTCTTCTGAAGGACAGAAGATACTTTTTCCATAGACAGGCTCTGAGTTTACATTTTTTACAAACTGAATTTGCCTAGAGTAACCCAAGCAAGCATTTTAGAAAACTTTAAGAAAGTGATTCTCAATCTAGGAAGCACATCAAAATGTTCTGGTGTAGAATTTAGAAATACTTTTCTCTAACCTTGAACTTTTCCCCTATGTAATGAAATATTCTAAGTTATGCTAAGGGTGTACTATATCTTAAAACCCTCAAATAAGACAACTTACAGTGTAGTCAATCCTCACACATATTTTGTTCCAAAGTGTCAAATATATGGAAGTTCAGTGTCTGATTCAATATAAACATTCCCAAATTCTTAACTCATAAAGAGTGGTCTCTTCATACTGGAATTAAAAAGTCAAGATAGTATTGCTTTAATACTGCAATAATTTGATATTTTATAAATAACGATAACATTAATTACATATGAATTTAATTTCCATTGGTTATCTAACATATACAAGTACTTCTGCATACATATTTTGGAATCTTAATTGATAAGTGATCTGAGCACAGCTTTTTAGATATGAGCTGATATTGAGGTAATTTACTTCTCTAGTTTATGATCTTGTACTTTTGCAAAGGCAACCCAGTGTATTGGAAAGAATACTGGCTACAGAGTCAAGTGACATAGATTTTAATCTTCATTCTGCAATTTACTAGCGCTGTGACCATAAGCAATTCACATAACCACTTTTAAGATCCAATTACATTATCTATAACATAAGGATAGTTAACTTATTGATTAGTGAGGATTAAATGGAAAAACGTGGAATATCAAGTACAATAGATGACACAATGTAAATTTCATACTTCCTCTCCGGGCTCTCATTTCTTCATCTGTAAAATGCAGACAATACTATAATTGGTGCCTATTTCACAGACTTGTGGTGAGGATCACAAATTAACTAATGGATACAAAATGGACATTTGTGATGTTTTTGGGCACTCTGCTCACATTTTGGTAGTTTTCTAAGGAGAAAGACAGAAATCTCATTTACATTCTCCCTCTAGATTTTTCTGCTTAAATTAGTTAAAATGGGTACTATTGCTTGCAGATAAGAACTATGACCAGTACAGGATATATCCTTTGCTTTGTAAATAATCTGCATTTGCAATTTTTTTTGGAACCTGTACACTGTGACAAAATGAATATTTCCTGAACGAAATCCTTGGCAAATTTTTGACTAGCTTCAGGATATATTTACCAGAGTCTTGCTCAATTAAATCTGATCATCAATTTCTGTCAAATAGGAAAGTAACATTAT